>NW_027308855.1:0-65000 GCF_047496885.1 Scyliorhinus torazame
TTTTAATTGGGGGCTCCCGAGGCCACACTGCCTGACCCCTGCTCCCAGGGATTATTGAGCAGTAAATGGTTAGCTATATACAGCACAGAGGTCACTGAAACAGCTTTTTAACTGGGGGCTCCCGAGGCCACACTGCCTGACCCCTGCTCCCAGGGATTATTGAGCAGTAAATGGTTAACTCTGTACAGCACAGAGGTCTCGGAAACAGTTTTTTAATTGGGGGCACCCGAGGCTACACTGCCTGTCTCCTGCTCCGAAGGATTATTGAGCAGTAAATGGTTAACTATATACAGGCGCAGAAGTCTCTGAAACAGCTTTTTAAATGGGTGCTCCCGGACCACACTGCCTGTCCCTTTCTCCCAGGGATTATTGAGCAGTAAATGGTTAACTATATACAGGCGCAGAGGTCACTGAAACAGCTTTTTAATTGGGAGCTCCCGAGGCCACACTGCCTGACCCTTGCTCTCAGGGATTATTGAGCAGTAAATGGTTAACTATATACAGGCACAGATGTCTCTGAAACAGCTTTTTAATTGGGGGCTCCCGAGGCCACACTGCCTGTCCCCTGCTCCCAGGGATTATTGAGCAGTAAATGGTTAACTATATACAGCACAGAGGTCTCTGAAACAGCCTTTTAATTGGGGGCTCCCTTGGCCACACTGCCTGTCCCCTGCTCCAAGGGATTATTGAGCAGTAAATGGTTAACTCTATACAGGCACAGAGGTCTCCGAAACAGCTTTTTAATTGGGGGCTCCCGTGGCCACACTGCCTGACCCCTGTTCCCAGGGATTGCTGAGCAGTAAATGGTTAACTCTATACAGGCACAGAGATGTCTGAAACAGCTTTTTAATTGGGGGCTCCCGAGGCCAACCTGCCTGTCCCTTCTCCCAGGGATTATTGAGCAGTAAATGGTTAACTGTATAGAGGCGCAGAGATCACTGAAACAGCTTTTTAATTGGGGCTCCCAGACCACACTGCCTGTCCCCTGCTCCCAGGAATTATTGAGAAGTAAATGGTTAATTATATACAGCACAGAGGTCTCTGAAACAGCTTTTTAATTGGGGTCTCCCAAGGCCTCACTGGCTGTCCCCCGCTGCCAGGGGTTATTGAGAAGTAAATGGTTAACTATATACAGGCACAGAGGTCTCTGAAACAGCTTTTTAATTGGGAGCTCCCGAGGCCACACTGCCTGTCCCCTGCTCCCAGGGATTATTGGGAAGTACACGGTTAACTATATACAGCACAGAGGTCTCTGAAACAGCTTTTTAATTGGGGACTCCCGGAGCCACACTGCCTGTCCCCTGCTCCCACGAATTATTGAGCAATAATTGGTTAACTATATACAGCACAGAGGCCTCTGAAACAGTTTTTTTTAATTGGGGGCTCCCGAAGCCAGACTGCCTGTCCCCTGCTCCCAGGGATTATTGAGCAGTAAATGGTTAACTATATACAGCACAGAGGTCTCTGAAACACCTTTTTAACTGGGGGTCCCGAGGCCACACTGCCTGTCCCCTGCTCCCAGGGATTATTGAGCAGTAAATGGTTAACTATATACTGCATATATGTCTCTGAAACATCTTTTTAATTGGAGGCTCTCGAGACCACACTGCCTGTCCCCTGCAACCAGGGATTATTGAGCAGTAAATGGTGAACTATATACAGCACAGAGTATCTGAAACAGCTTTTTAATTGGGGGCTCCCGGAGCCACACAGCCTGTCCGCTGCTCCCAGGGATTATTGAGCAGTAAATGGTTAACTATGTACAGCACAGAAGTCTCTGAAACGGCCTTATAATTGGGGCTCCCGAGGCCACACTGCCTGTCCCCTACTCCAAGGGATAATTGAGCAGTAAATGGTTAACTCTATACAGGCACAGAGGTCTCTAAAACAGCTTTTTAATTGGGGGCTCCCGAGGCCACACTGCCTGACCCCTGTTCCCAGGGATTGCTGAGCAGTAAATGGTTAACTCTATACAGGCACAGAGATGTCTGAAACAGCTTTTTAATTGGGGGCTCCCGAGGCCACACTGCCTGTCCCCTGCTCAGAGGGATTATTGAGCAGTAAATGGTTAACTATATACAGCACAGAGGTCTCTGAAACACCTTTTTAACTGGGGGCTCCCGAGGCCACACTGCCTGTCCCCTGCTCCCAGGGATTATTGAGCAGTAAATGGTTAACTATATACAGGCACAGAGGTCTCTGAAACAGCTTTTTAATTGGGAGCTCCCGAGGCCACACTGCCTGTCCCCTGCTCCCAGGGATTATTGGGAAGTACAAGGTTCACTATATACAGCATAGAGGTGTCTGAAACAGCTTTTTAATTCGGGGCTCCCGACGCCAAACTGCCTGTCCCCTGCTCCCAGGGATTATTGAGCAGTAATTGGTTAACTATATACAGCACAGAGGCCTCTGAAACAGTTTTTTTAAATGGGTGCTCACGGACCACACTGCCTGTCCCTTGCTCCCAGGGATTATTGAGCAGTAAATGGTTAACTATATACAGGCGCAGAGGTCACTGAAACAGCTTATTAATTGGGAGCTCCCGAGGCCACACTGCCTGACCCTTGCTCCCAGGGATTATTGAGCAGTAAATGGTTAACTATATACAGGCACAGATGTCTCTGAAACAGCTTTTTAATTGGGGGCTCCCAAGGCCACACTGCCTGTCCCCTGCTCCCAGGGATTATTGAGCAGTAAATGGTTAACTATATACAGCACAGAGGTCTCTGAAACAACCTTTTAATTGGGGGCTCCCGAGGCCACACTGCCTGTCCCCTGCTCCCAGGGATTATTGAGCAGTAAATGGTTAACTATGTACAGCACAGAAGTCTCTGAAACGGCCTTTTAATTGGGGCTCCCGAGGCCACACTGCCTGTCCCCTGCTCCAAGGGATTATTGAGCAGTAAATGGTTAACTCTATACAGGCACAGAGGTCTCTGAAACAGCTTTTTAATTGGGGGCTCCCGAGGCCACACTGCCTGACCCCTGTTCCCAGGGATTGCTGAGCAGTAAATGGTTAACTCTATACAGGCACAGAGATGTCTGAAACTGCTTTTTAATTGGGGGCTCCCGAGGCCAACCTGCCTGTCCCTTCTCCCAGGGATTATTGAGCAGTAAATGGTTAATTATATACAGCACAGAGGTCTCTGAAACAGCTTTTTAATTGGGGTCTCCCAAGGCCTCACTGGCTGTCCCCCGCTGCCAGGGGTTATTGAGAAGTAAATGGTTAACTATATACAGGCACAGAGGTCTCTGAAACAGCTTTTTAATTGGGAGCTCCCGAGGCCACACTGCCTGTCCCCTGCTCCCAGGGATTATTGGGAAGTACACGGTTCACTTTATACAGCATAGAGGTCTCTGAAACAGCTTTTTAATTGGGGGCTCCCGAGGCCAAACTGCTTTCCCCCTGCTTCCAGGGATTATTGAGCAGTAATTGGTTAACTATATACAGGCACAAAGGTCTCTGAAACAGCTTTTTAATTGGGGACTCCCAAGGCCAAACAGCCTACCCCTGCTCCCAGGGATTATTGAGCAGTAATTGGTTAACTATATACAGCACAGAGGCCTCTGAAACAGGTTTTTTAATTGGGGGCTCCCGAAGCCACACTGTCTGTCCCCTGCTCCCAGGGATTATTGAGCAGTAAATGATTAACTATATACAGCACAGAGGTCTCTGAAACAGCTTTTTAATTGGGAGCTGCCGGACCACACTGCCTGTCCCCTGCTCAGAGGCATTATTGAGCAGTAAATGGTTAACTATATACAGCACAGCTTATCTGAAACACCTTTTTAACTGGGGGCTCCCGAGGCCACACTGCCTGTCCGTTGCTCCCAGGGATTATTGAGCAGTAAATGGTTAAATATATACAGCACAGATTATCTGAAACACCTTTTTAACTGGGGACTCCCGAGGCCACACTGCCTGTCCCCTGCTCGCAGGGATTATTGAGCGGTAAATGGTTAACTATATACAGCAGAGAGCATCTGAAACACCTTTTTAATTGGGGGCTCCCGAGGCCAAACTGCCTGTCCCCTGCTCCCAGGGATTGTTGAGCAGTAAATGGTTAAGTATATGCAGGACAGAGGCCTCTGAAGCAGCTTTTTAATTGGGAGCTCCCGGACCACACTGCCTGTCCCCTGCTCAGAGGGATTATTGAGCAGTAAATGGTTAATTATATACAGCACAGAAGTCTCTGAAACAGCCTTTTAATTGGGGCTCCCGAGGCCACACTGCCTGTCCCCTCCTCCCAGGGATTATTGAGCAGTAAATGGTTAACTATATACAGGCACAGATGTCTCTGAAACAGCTTTTTAATTGGGGGCTCCCGAGGCCTCACTGCCTGTCCCCTGCTCCCAGGGATTATTGAGCAGTAAATGGTTAACTATATACAGCACAGAGGTCTCTGAAACACCTTTTTAACTGGGGGCTCCCGAGGCCACACTGCCTGTCCCCTGCTCCCAGGGATTATTGAGCAGTAAATGGTTAACTATATACAGCACAGAGTATCTGAAACAGCTTTTTAATTGGGGGCTCCCGAGGCCACACTGCCTGTCCCCTGCTCCCAGGGATTATTGAGCAGTAAATGGTTAACTATATACAGCACAGAGTATCTGAAACAGCTTCTTAATTGGGGGCCCCTGAGGCCAAACTGCCTGTCCCCTGCTCCCAGGGATTATTGAGCAGTAAATGGTTAACTATATACAGGCACAAAGGTCTCTGAAACAGCTTTTTAATTGGTGACTCATAAGGCCAAACTGCCTGTCCCCTGCTCCCAGGGACTATTGAGCAGTAAATGGTTAACTATACAATGCACAGTGGCCTCTGAAACAGCTTTTTAATTGGAGGCTCCCCAGGCCACACTGCCTGACCCCTGCTCCCAGGGATTATTGAGCAGTAAATGGTTAACTATATACTGCACAGAGGTCACTGATTCAGCTTTTTAATTGGGGGCTCCCGAGGCCACACTGCCTGACCCCTGCTCCCAGGGATTATTGAGCAGTAAATGGTTAGCTATATACAGCACAGAGGTCACTGAAACAGCTTTTTAACTGGGTGCTCCCGAGGCCACACTGCCTGACCCCTGCTCCCAGGGATTATTGAGCAGTAAATGGTTAACTCTGTACAGCACAGAGGTCTCGGAAACAGTTTTTTAATTGGGGGCACCCGAGGCTACACTGCCTGTCTCCTGCTCCGAAGGATTATTGAGCAGTAAATGGTTAACTATATACAGGCGCAGAAGTCTCTGAAACAGCTTTTTAAATGGGTGCTCCCGGACCACACTGCCTGTCCCTTTCTCCCAGGGATTATTGAGCAGTAAATGGTTAACTATATACAGGCGCAGAGGTCACTGAAACAGCTTTTTAATTGGGAGCTCCCGAGGCCACACTGCCTGACCCTTGCTCTCAGGGATTATTGAGCAGTAAATGGTTAACTATATACAGGCACAGATGTCTCTGAAACAGCTTTTTAATTGGGGGCTCCCGAGGCCACACTGCCTGTCCCCTGCTCCCAGGGATTATTGAGCAGTAAATGGTTAACTATATACAGCACAGAGGTCTCTGAAACAGCCTTTTAATTGGGGGCTCCCTTGGCCACACTGCCTGTCCCCTGCTCCAAGGGATTATTGAGCAGTAAATGGTTAACTCTATACAGGCACAGAGGTCTCCGAAACAGCTTTTTAATTGGGGGCTCCCGTGGCCACACTGCCTGACCCCTGTTCCCAGGGATTGCTGAGCAGTAAATGGTTAACTCTATACAGGCACAGAGATGTCTGAAACAGCTTTTTAATTGGGGGCTCCCGAGGCCAACCTGCCTGTCCCTTCTCCCAGGGATTATTGAGCAGTAAATGGTTAACTGTATAGAGGCGCAGAGATCACTGAAACAGCTTTTTAATTGGGGCTCCCAGACCACACTGCCTGTCCCCTGCTCCCAGGAATTATTGAGAAGTAAATGGTTAATTATATACAGCACAGAGGTCTCTGAAACAGCTTTTTAATTGGGGTCTCCCAAGGCCTCACTGGCTGTCCCCCGCTGCCAGGGGTTATTGAGAAGTAAATGGTTAACTATATACAGGCACAGAGGTCTCTGAAACAGCTTTTTAATTGGGAGCTCCCGAGGCCACACTGCCTGTCCCCTGCTCCCAGGGATTATTGGGAAGTACACGGTTAACTATATACAGCACAGAGGTCTCTGAAACAGCTTTTTAATTGGGGACTCCCGGAGCCACACTGCCTGTCCCCTGCTCCCACGAATTATTGAGCAATAATTGGTTAACTATATACAGCACAGAGGCCTCTGAAACAGTTTTTTTTAATTGGGGGCTCCCGAAGCCAGACTGCCTGTCCCCTGCTCCCAGGGATTATTGAGCAGTAAATGGTTAACTATATACAGCACAGAGGGCTCTGAAACACCTTTTTAACTGGGGGTCCCGAGGCCACACTGCCTGTCCCCTGCTCCCAGGGATTATTGAGCAGTAAATGGTTAACTATATACTGCATATATGTCTCTGAAACATCTTTTTAATTGGAGGCTCTCGAGACCACACTGCCTGTCCCCTGCAACCAGGGATTATTGAGCAGTAAATGGTGAACTATATACAGCACAGAGTATCTGAAACAGCTTTTTAATTGGGGGCTCCCGGAGCCACACAGCCTGTCCGCTGCTCCCAGGGATTATTGAGCAGTAAATGGTTAACTATGTACAGCACAGAAGTCTCTGAAACGGCCTTATAATTGGGGCTCCCGAGGCCACACTGCCTGTCCCCTACTCCAAGGGATAATTGAGCAGTAAATGGTTAACTCTATACAGGCACAGAGGTCTCTAAAACAGCTTTTTAATTGGGGGCTCCCGAGGCCACACTGCCTGACCCCTGTTCCCAGGGATTGCTGAGCAGTAAATGGTTAACTCTATACAGGCACAGAGATGTCTGAAACAGCTTTTTAATTGGGGGCTCCCGAGGCCACACTGCCTGTCCCCTGCTCAGAGGGATTATTGAGCAGTAAATGGTTAACTATATACAGCACAGAGGTCTCTGAAACACCTTTTTAACTGGGGGCTCCCGAGGCCACACTGCCTGTCCCCTGCTCCCAGGGATTATTGAGCAGTAAATGGTTAACTATATACAGGCACAGAGGTCTCTGAAACAGCTTTTTAATTGGGAGCTCCCGAGGCCACACTGCCTGTCCCCTGCTCCCAGGGATTATTGGGAAGTACAAGGTTCACTATATACAGCATAGAGGTGTCTGAAACAGCTTTTTAATTCGGGGCTCCCGACGCCAAACTGCCTGTCCCCTGCTCCCAGGGATTATTGAGCAGTAATTGGTTAACTATATACAGCACAGAGGCCTCTGAAACAGTTTTTTTAAATGGGTGCTCACGGACCACACTGCCTGTCCCTTGCTCCCAGGGATTATTGAGCAGTAAATGGTTAACTATATACAGGCGCAGAGGTCACTGAAACAGCTTATTAATTGGGAGCTCCCGAGGCCACACTGCCTGACCCTTGCTCCCAGGGATTATTGAGCAGTAAATGGTTAACTATATACAGGCACAGATGTCTCTGAAACAGCTTTTTAATTGGGGGCTCCCAAGGCCACACTGCCTGTCCCCTGCTCCCAGGGATTATTGAGCAGTAAATGGTTAACTATATACAGCACAGAGGTCTCTGAAACAACCTTTTAATTGGGGGCTCCCGAGGCCACACTGCCTGTCCCCTGCTCCCAGGGATTATTGAGCAGTAAATGGTTAACTATGTACAGCACAGAAGTCTCTGAAACGGCCTTTTAATTGGGGCTCCCGAGGCCACACTGCCTGTCCCCTGCTCCAAGGGATTATTGAGCAGTAAATGGTTAACTCTATACAGGCACAGAGGTCTCTGAAACAGCTTTTTAATTGGGGGCTCCCGAGGCCACACTGCCTGACCCCTGTTCCCAGGGATTGCTGAGCAGTAAATGGTTAACTCTATACAGGCACAGAGATGTCTGAAACTGCTTTTTAATTGGGGGCTCCCGAGGCCAACCTGCCTGTCCCTTCTCCCAGGGATTATTGAGCAGTAAATGGTTAATTATATACAGCACAGAGGTCTCTGAAACAGCTTTTTAATTGGGGTCTCCCAAGGCCTCACTGGCTGTCCCCCGCTGCCAGGGGTTATTGAGAAGTAAATGGTTAACTATATACAGGCACAGAGGTCTCTGAAACAGCTTTTTAATTGGGAGCTCCCGAGGCCACACTGCCTGTCCCCTGCTCCCAGGGATTATTGGGAAGTACACGGTTCACTTTATACAGCATAGAGGTCTCTGAAACAGCTTTTTAATTGGGGGCTCCCGAGGCCAAACTGCTTTCCCCCTGCTTCCAGGGATTATTGAGCAGTAATTGGTTAACTATATACAGGCACAAAGGTCTCTGAAACAGCTTTTTAATTGGGGACTCCCAAGGCCAAACAGCCTACCCCTGCTCCCAGGGATTATTGAGCAGTAATTGGTTAACTATATACAGCACAGAGGCCTCTGAAACAGGTTTTTTAATTGGGGGCTCCCGAAGCCACACTGTCTGTCCCCTGCTCCCAGGGATTATTGAGCAGTAAATGATTAACTATATACAGCACAGAGGTCTCTGAAACAGCTTTTTAATTGGGAGCTGCCGGACCACACTGCCTGTCCCCTGCTCAGAGGCATTATTGAGCAGTAAATGGTTAACTATATACAGCACAGCTTATCTGAAACACCTTTTTAACTGGGGGCTCCCGAGGCCACACTGCCTGTCCGTTGCTCCCAGGGATTATTGAGCAGTAAATGGTTAAATATATACAGCACAGATTATCTGAAACACCTTTTTAACTGGGGACTCCCGAGGCCACACTGCCTGTCCCCTGCTCGCAGGGATTATTGAGCGGTAAATGGTTAACTATATACAGCAGAGAGCATCTGAAACACCTTTTTAATTGGGGGCTCCCGAGGCCAAACTGCCTGTCCCCTGCTCCCAGGGATTGTTGAGCAGTAAATGGTTAAGTATATGCAGGACAGAGGCCTCTGAAGCAGCTTTTTAATTGGGGGCTCCCAAGGCTACACCGCCTGTCCCCTGCTCCCAGGGATTATTGAGCAGTAATTGGTTAACTATATACAGCACAGAGGCCTCTGAAACAGTTTTTTTAAATGGTGGCTCCCGAAGCCACACTATCTGTCCCCTGCTCCCAAGGATTATTGAGCAGTAAATGATTAACTATATACAGCACAGAGGTCTCTGAAACAGCTTTTTAATTGGGAGCTCCCGGACCACACTGCCTGTCCCCTGCTCAGAGGCATTATTGAGCAGTAAATGGTTAAGTATATGCAGGACAGAGGCCTCTGAAGCAGCTTTTTAATTGGGGGCTCCCAAGGCTACACCGCCTGACTCCTGCTCCCAGGGATTATTGAGCAGTAAATGGTTAACTGTATACAGCACAGAGGTCTCTGAAACAGTTTTTTAATTGGGGCGCCTGAGGCCACACTGCCTGTAAACTGCTCCGAAGGATTATTGAGCAGTAAATGGTTAACTATATACAGGCGCAGAGGTCACTGAAACAGCTTTTTAAATGGGTGCTCCCGGACCACACTGCCTGTCCCTTGCTCCCAGAGATTATTGAGCAGTAAATGGTTAACTTTATACAGGCGCAGAGGTCACTGAATCAGCTTTTTAATTGGGGGCTCCCGAGGCCACACTGCCTGACCCTTGCTCTCAGGGATTATTGAGCAGTAAATGGTTAACTATATACAGGCACAGAGGTCTCTGAAACAGCTTTTTAATTGGGGGCTCCCGAGCCCACACTGCCTGTCCCCTGCTCCCAGGCATTATTGAGCAGTAAATAGTTAACTATATACAGCACAGAAGTCTCTGAAACAGCCTTTTCATTGGGGCTCCGAGGCCACACTGCCTGTTCCCTGCTCCAAGGGATTATTGAGCAGTAAATGGTTAACTCTATACAGGCACAGAGGTCTCTGAAACAGCTTTTTAATTGGGGGCTCCCGAGGCCACACTGCCTGACCCCTGTTCCCAGGGATTGCTGAGCAGTAAATGGTTAACTCTATACAGGCACAGAGATGTCTGAAACAGCTTTTTAATTGGTGGCTCCCGAGGCCAACCTGCCTTTCTTTTCTCCCAGGGTTTATTGAGAAGTAAATGGTCAACTACATAAAGCACAGAGGACTCTGAAACAGCTTTTTAATTGAGGGCTCCCGGACCACACTGCCTGTCCCCTGCTCCCAGGGATTATTGAGAAGTAAATGGTTAATTATATACAGCACAGAGGTCTCTGAAACAGCTTTTTAATTGGGGGCTCCCAAGGCCACACTGCCTGTCCCCTGCTCCCAGGGATTATTGGGAAGTACACGGTTAACTATATACAGCATAGAGGTCTCTGAAACAGCTTTTTAATTGGGAGCTCCCGGTCCACACTGCCTGTCCCCTGCTCAGAGGGATTATTGAGCAGGAAATGGTTAACTTTATACAGCACAGAGTATCTGAAACACCTTTTTAACTTGGGGCTCCCGAAGCCACACTGTCTGTCCCCTGCTCCCAGGGATTATTGAGCAGTACATGATTAACTATATACAGCACAGAGGTCCCTGAAACAGCTTTTTAATTGGGAGCTCCCGGTCCACACTGCCTGTCCCCTGCTCAGAGGGATTATTGAGCAGGAAATGGTTAACTTTATACAGCACAGAGTATCTGAAACACCTTTTTAACTTGGGGCTCCCGAGGCCACACTGCCTGTCCCCTGCTCCCAGGGTTTATTGAGCAGTAAATGGTTAACTGTATACAGCACAGAGTATCTGGAACACCTTTTTAATTGGGGGCTCCCGAGGCCACACTGCCTGTCCCCTGCTCCCAGGGATTATTGAGCAGTAAATGGTTAACTATATACAGCACAGAGGTCTCTGAAACAGCTTTTTAATTGGGGGCTCCCGAGGCCACACTGCCTGCCCCCTGCTCCCAGGGATTATTGAGCAGTAAATGGTTAACTATATACAGCACAGAGGTCTCTGAAACAGCTTTTTAATTGGGGGCTCCTGAGGCCACACTGCCTGTTCCCTGCTCCCAGGGATTATTGATAATTAAATGGTTAACCATATACAGCACAGAGGTCTCTGAATCAGCTTTTTAATTGGGGTTCTCGAGGCCACACTGCGTGACCACTGCTCCCAGGGATTATTGAGCAGTAAATGGTTAAATACGTACAGCACAGAGGTCTCTGAAACAGCTTTTTAATTGGGGGCTCACGGACCACACTGCCTGTCCCCTGCTCCCAGGGATTATTGAGCAGTAAATGGCTAACTATATACAGGCACAGAGGTCTCTGAAACAGCTTTTTAATTGGCGGCTCCCGAGGCCACACAGCCTGTCCCCTGCTCCCAGGGATTATTGAGCAGTAAATGGTTAACTATATACAGCAAAGAGGTCTCTGACACAGCATTTTAATTGGGGTCTCCCGGACCACACTGCCTGACCCCTGCTCCCAGGGATTATTGAGCAGTAAATGGTTAGCTATATACAGCACACAGGTCTCTGAAACAGCTTTTTAATTGGGCCCTCCCGAGCCCACCCTGCCTGCCCCCTGCTCCCAGGGATTATTGAGCAGTAAATGGTTAACCATATACAGCAAAGAAGTCTCTGAAACAGCTTTTTAATTTGGGGCTCACGGACCACACTGCCTGTCCCCTGCTCCCAGGGATTATTGAGAAGTAAATGGTTAATTATATACTGCACAGAGGTCTCTGAAACAGCTTTTTAATTGTGGGCTCCCGGACCACACTGCCTGTCCCCTGCTCCCAGGGTTTATTGAGCAGTAAATGGTTAACTATATACAGGCACAGAGGTCTCTGAAACAGCTTTTTAATTGGGGGCTCCCGAGGCCACACTGCCTGACCCCTGCTCCCAGGGATTATTGAGCAGTAAATGGTTAACCATATACAGCAAAGACGTCTCTGAAACAGCTTTTTAATTTGGGGCTCACGGACCACACTGCCTGTTCCCTGCTCCCAGGGATTATTGAGAAGCAAATGGTTGACTATATACAGCACAGAGGTCTCTGAAACAGCTTTTTAATTGCGGGCTCCCGAGGCCACACTGCCTATTCCCTGCTCTCAGGGATTATTGAGCAGTAAATGGTTAACTATATACAGCACAGAGGTCTCTGACACAGCATTTTAATTGGGGTCTCCCGGACCACACTGCCTGACCCCTGCTCCCAGGGATTATTGAGCAGTAAATGGTTAGCTATATGCAGCACACAGATCTCTGAAACAGCTTTTTAATTGGGGGCTCCCGAGGCCACCCTGCCTGCCCCCTGCTCCCAGGGATTACTGAGCAGTAAATGGTTAACCATATACAGCAAAGACGTCTCTGAAACAGCTTTTTAATTGGGGGCTCACGGACCACACTGCCTGTCCCCTGCTCCAAGGGACTATTGAGAAGTAAATGGTTAACTATATACAGCACAGAGGTCTCTGAAACAGCTTTTTAATTGGGGGCTTCCGAGGCCACACTGCCTGCTCCCTGCTCCCAGGGATTATTGAGAAGTAAATGGTTAATTATATACTGCACAGAGGTCTCTGAAACAGCTTTTTAATTGTGGGCTCCCGGACCACACTGCCTGTCCCCTGCTCCCAGGGTTTATTGAGCAGTAAATGGTTAACTATATACAGGCATAGAGGTCTCTGAAACAGCTTTTTAATTGGGGGCTCCCGAGTCCACACTGCCTATCCCCTACTCACAGGGATTATTGAGCAGTAAATGGTTAACTATATACAGCACAGAGTATCTGAAACACCTTTTTAACTGGGGGCTCCCGAGGCCACACTGCCTGACCCCTGCTCCCAGGGATTATTGAGCAGTCAATGGTTAAATACGTACAGCACAGAGGTCTCTGAAACAGCCATTTAATTGGGGGCTCCTGAGGCCACACTGCCTTTTCCCTGCTGCCAGGGATTATTGGGAAGTAAATGGTTAACTGTATACAGCACAGACGTCTCCCAAACAACTTTTTCATTGGGTGCTGAGAGGCCACACTGCCTGTCCCCTGCTCCAAGGGATTATTGAGCAGTAAATGGTTAACTATATACAGCGCAGTGTCCTCTGACACAGCATTTTAATTGGGGGCTCCCGGACCACACTGCCTGTCCCCTGCTCCCAGGGATTATTGAGCAGTAAATGGTTAACTATATACAGCACAGAGTATCTGAAACAGATTTTTAATTGGGGGCTCCCGAGGCCACACTGCCTGCCCCCTGCTCCCAGGGATTATTGAGCAGTAAATGGTTAACTATATACATCACAGAGGTCTCTGAAACAGCTTTTTAATTGGGGGCTCCTGAGGCCACACTGCCTGTTCCCTGCTCCCAGGGATTATTGATAATTAAATGGTTAACCATATACAGCACAGAGGTCTCTGAATCAGCTTTTTAATTGGGGTTCTCGAGGCCACACTGCGTGACCACTGCTCCCAGAGATTATTGAGCAGTAAATGGTTAAATACGTACAGCACAGAGGTCTCTGAAACAGCTTTTTAATTGGGGGCTCACGGACCACACTGCCTGTCCCCTGCTCCCAGGGATTATTGAGCAGTAAATGGTTAACTATATACAGGCACAGAGGTCTCTGAAACAGCTTTTTAATTGGCGGCTCCCGAGGCCACACAGCCTGTCCCCTGCTCCCAGGGATTATTGAGCAGTAAATGGTTAACTATATACAGCAAAGAGGTCTCTGACACAGCATTTTAATTGGGGTCTCCCGGACCACACTGCCTGACCCCTGCTCCCAGGGATTATTGAGCAGTAAATGGTTAGCTATATACAGCACACAGGTCTCTGAAACAGCTTTTTAATTGGGCCCTCCCGAGGCCACCCTGCCTGCCCCCTGCTCCCAGGGATTATTGAGCAGTAAATGGTTAACCATATACAGCAAAGAAGTCTCTGAAACAGCTTTTTAATTTGGGGCTCACGGACCACACTGCGTGTCCCCTGCTCCCAGGGATTATTGAGAAGCAAATGGTTAACTATATACAGCACAGAGGTCTCTGAAACAGCTTTTTAATTGGGGGCTCCCGAGGCCACACTGCCTGTTCCCTGCTCCCAGGGATTATTGAGCAGTAAATGTTTAACTATATACAGCACAGAGGTCTCTGACACAGCATTTTAATTGGGGTCTCCCGGACCACACTGCCTGACCCCTGCTCCCAGGATTATTGAGCAGTAAATGGTTAGCTATATACAGCACACAGGTCTCTGAAACAGCTTTTTAATTGGGGGCTCCCGAGGCCACCCTGCCTGCCCCCTGCTCCCAGGGATTATTGAGCAGTAAATGGTTAACCATATACAGCAAAGACGTCTCTGAAACAGCTTTTTAATTGGGGGCTCACGGACCACACTGCCTGTCCCCTGCTCCAAGGGACTATTGAGAAGTAAATGGTTAACTATATACAGCACAGAAGTCTCTGAAACAGCTTTTTAATTGGGGGCTTCCGAGGCCACACTGCCTGCTCCCAGCTCCCAGGGATTATTGAGAAGTAAATGGCTAATTATATACTGCACAGAGGTCTCTGAAACAGCTTTTTAATTGTGGGCTCCCGGACCACACTGCCTGTCCCCTGCTCCCAGGGTTTATTGAGCAGTAAATGGTTAACTATATACAGGCACAGAGGTCTCTGAAACAGCTTTTTAATTGGGGGCTCCCGAGGCCACACTGCCTGACCCCTGCTCCCAGGGATTATTGAGCAGTAAATGGTTAACCATATACAGCAAAGACGTCTCTGAAACAGCTTTTTAATTTGGGGCTCACGGACCACACTGCGTGTCCCCTGCTCCCAGGGATTATTGAGAAGCAAATGGTTAACTATATACAGCACAGAGGTCTCTGAAACAGCTTTTTAATTGCGGGCTCCCGAGGCCACACTGCCTATTCCCTGCTCTCAGGGATTATTGAGCAGTAAATGGTTAACTATATACAGCACAGAGGTCTCTGACACAGCATTTTAATTGGGGTCTCCCGGACCACACTGCCTGACCCCTGCTCCCAGGGATTATGGAGCAGTAAATGGTTAGCTATATGCAGCACACAGGTCTCTGAAACAGCTTTTTAATTGGGGGCTCCCGAGGCCACCCTGCCTGCCCCCTGCTCCCAGGGATTACTGAGCAGTAAATGGTTAACCATATCCAGCAAAGACGTCTCTGAAACAGCTTTTTAATTGGGGGCTCACGGACCACACTGCCTGTCCCCTGCTCCAAGGGACTATTGAGAAGTAAATGGTTAACTATATACAGCACAGAGGTCTCTGAAACAGCTTTTTAATTGGGGGCTTCCGAGGCCACACTGCCTGCTCCCTGCTCCCAGGGATTATTGAGAAGGAAATGGTTAATTATATACTGCACAGAGGTCTCTGAAACAGCTTTTTAATTGTGGGCTCCCGGACCACACAGCCTGTCCCCTGCTCCCAGGGTTTATTGAGCAGTAAATGGTTAACTATATACAGGCATAGAGGTCTCTGAAACAGCTTTTTAATTGGGGGCTCCCGAGTCCACACTGCCTATCCCCTACTCACAGGGATTATTGAGCAGTAAATGGTTAACTATATACAGCACAGAGTATCTGAAACACCTTTTTAACTGGGGGCTCCCGAGGCCACACTGCCTGACCCCTGCTCCCAGGGATTATTGAGCAGTCAATGGTTAAATACGTACAGCACAGAGGTCTCTGAAACAGCCATTTAATTGGGGGCTCCTGAGGCCACAATGCCTTTTCCCTGCTGCCAGGGATTATTGGGAAGTAAATGGTTAACTGTATACAGCACAGACGTCTCCCAAACAACTTTTTCATTGGGTGCTGAGAGGCCACACTGCCTGTCCCCTGCTCCAAGGGATTATTGAGCAGTAAATGGTTAACTATATACAGCGCAGTGTCCTCTGACACAGCATTTTAATTGGGGGCTCCCGGACCACACTGCATGTCCCCTGCTCCCAGGGATTATTGAGCAGTAAATGGTTAACTATATACAGCACAGAGTATCTGAAACAGCTTTTTAATTGGGGGCTCCCGAGGCCACACTGCCTGTCCCCTGCTCCCAGGGATTATTGAGCAGTAAATGTTTAACCCTGTACAGCACAAAGGTCTCCCAAACAGCTTTTTCATTGGGGGCTCCCGAGGCCACACTGCCTGTCCCCTGCTCCCAGGGATTATTGAGCAGTAAATGGTTAACTATATTCTGGTGCAGTGGTCTCTGACACGGCATTTTAACTGGTGGGCCCCTGACCACACTGCCTGTCCCCTGCTCCCAGGGATTATTGAGCAGTAAATGGTTAAATATATACAGCACAGAGGTCTCTGAAACAGCTTTTCAATTGGGGGTTCCCGAGGCCACACTGCCTGTCCCCTGCTCCCAGGGATTATTGAGCAGTAAATGGTTAACTGTATACAGCACAGAGTATCTGGAACACCTTTTTAATTGGGGGCTCCCGAGGCCACACTGCCTGTCCCCTGCTCCCAGGGATTATTGAGCAGTAAATGGTTAACTATATACAGCACAGAGGTCTCTGAAACAGCTTTTTAATTGGGGGCTCCCGAGGCCACACTGCCTGCCCCCTGCTCCCAGGGATTATTGAGCAGTAAATGGTTAACTATATACAGCACAGAGGTCTCTGAAACAGCTTTTTAATTGGGGGCTCCTGAGGCCACACTGCCTGTTCCCTGCTCCCAGGGATTATTGATAATTAAATGGTTAACCATATACAGCACAGAGGTCTCTGAATCAGCTTTTTAATTGGGGTTCTCGAGGCCACACTGCGTGACCACTGCTCCCAGGGATTATTGAGCAGTAAATGGTTAAATACGTACAGCACAGAGGTCTCTGAAACAGCTTTTTAATTGGGGGCTCACGGACCACACTGCCTGTCCCCTGCTCCCAGGGATTATTGAGCAGTAAATGGTTAACTATATACAGGCACAGAGGTCTCTGAAACAGCTTTTTAATTGGCGGCTCCCGAGGCCACACAGCCTGTCCCCTGCTCCCAGGGATTATTGAGCAGTAAATGGTTAACTATATACAGCAAAGAGGTCTCTGACACAGCATTTTAATTGGGGTCTCCCGGACCACACTGCCTGACCCCTGCTCCCAGGGATTATTGAGCAGTAAATGGTTAGCTATATACAGCACACAGGTCTCTGAAACAGCTTTTTAATTGGGCCCTCCCGAGGCCACCCTGCCTGCCCCCTGCTCCCAGGGATTATTGAGCAGTAAATGGTTAACCATATACAGCAAAGAAGTCTCTGAAACAGCTTTTTAATTTGGGGCTCACGGACCACACTGCCTGACCCCGGCTCCCAGGGATTATTGAGCAGTAAATGGTTAGCTATATACAGCACACAGGTCTCTGAAACAGCTTTTTAATTGGGGGCTCCCGAGGCCACCCTGCCTGTCCCCTGCTCCCAGGCATTATTGAGAAGCAAATGGTTAACTATATACAGCACAGAGGTCTCTGAAACAGCTTTTTAATTGGGGGCTCCCGAGGCCACACTGCCTGTTCCCTGCTCCCAGGGATTATTGAGCAGTAAATGTTTAACCATATACAGCAAAGACGTCTCTGAAACAGCTTTTTAATTGGGGGCTCACGGACCACACTGCCTGTCCCCTGCTCCAAGGGACTATTGAGAAGTAAATGGTTAACTATATACAGCACAGAAGTCTCTGAAACAGCTTTTTAATTGGGGGCTTCCGAGGCCACACTGCCTGCTCCCAGCTCCCAGGGATTATTGAGAAGTAAATGGTTAATTATATACTGTACAGAGGTCTGTGAAACAGCTTTTTAATTGTGGGCTCCCGGACCACACTGCCTGTCCCCTGCTCCCAGGGTTTATTGAGCAGTAAATGGTTAACTATATACAGGCACAGAGGTCTCTGAAACAGCTTTTTAATTGGGGACTCCCGAGGCCACACTGCCTGACCCCTGCTCCCAGGGATTATTGAGCAGTAAATGGTTAACCATATACAGCAAAGACGTCTCTGAAACAGCTTTTTAATTTGGGGCTCACGGACCACACTGCGTGTCCCCTGCTCCCAGGGATTATTGAGAAGCAAATGGTTAACTATATACAGCACAGAGGTCTCTGAAACAGCTTTTTAATTGCGGGCTCCCGAGGCCACACTGCCTATTCCCTGCTCTCAGGGATTATTGAGCAGTAAATGGTTAACTATATACAGCACAGAGGTCTCTGACACAGCATTTTAATTGGGGTCTTCCGGACCACACTGCCTGTCCCCTGCTCCCAGGGATTTTTGAGAACTAAATGGTTAACTATATACTGCACAGAGGTCACTGATTCAGCTTTTTAATTGGGGGCTCCCGGGCCACACTGCCTGTCCCCTGCTCCCAGGGATTATTGAGCAGTAAATGTTTAACCCTGTACAGCACAGAGGTCTCCCAAACAGCTTTTTCATTGGGGGCTCCCGAGGCCACACTGCCTGTCCCCTGCTCCCAGGGATTATTGAGCAGTAAATGGTTAACTATATACTGGTGCAGTGGTCTCTGACACGGCATTTTAACTGGTGGGCCCCTGACCACACTGCCTGTCCCCTGCTCCCAGGGATTATTGAGCAGTAAATGGTGAAATATATACAGCACAGAGGTCTCTGAAACAGCTTTTCAATTGGGGGTTCCCGAGGCCACACTGCCTGTCCCCTGCTCCCAGGGATTATTGGGAAGTACACGGTTCACCATATACAGCACAGAGGTCTCTGAAACAGCTTTTTAATTCGGGGCTCCCGAGGCCAAACTGCCTGTCCCCTGCTCCCAGGGATTAGTGAGCAGTAATTGGTTAACTATATACAGCACAGAGGCCTCTGAAACAGTTTCTTTAAATGGGTGCTCCCGGACCACACTGCCTGTCCCTTGCTCCCAGGGATTATTGAGCAGTAAATGGTTAACTATATACAGGCGCAGAGGTCACTGAAACAGCTTATTAATTGGGAGCTCCCGAGGCCACACTGCCTGTCCCCTGCTCCCAGGGATTATTGAGCAGTAAATGGTTAACTATATACAGCACAGAGGTCTCTGAAACAACCTTTTAATTGGGGGCTCCCGAGGCCACGCTGCCTGTCCCCTGCTCCCAGGGATTATTGAGCAGTAAATGGTTAACTATGTACAGCGCAGAAGTCTCTGAAACGGCCTTTTAATTGGGGCTCCCGAGGCCACACTGCCTGTCCCCTGCTCCAAGGGATTATTGAGCAGTAAATGGTTAACTCTATACAGGCACAGAGGTCTCTGAAACAGCTTTTTAATTGGGGCTCCCGAGGCCACACTGCCTGACCCCTGTTCCCTGGGATTGCTGAGCAGTAAATGGTTAACTCTATACAGGCACAGAGATGTCTGAAACAGCTTTTTAATTGGTGGCTCCCGAGGCCAACCTGCCTGTCCCTTCTCCCACGGTTTATTGAGAAGTAAATGGTTAATTATATACAGCACAGAGATCTCTGAAACAGCTTTTTAATTCGGGGCTCCCAAGGCCACACTGCCTGTCCCCTGCTCCCAGGGATTATTGGGAAGTACACGGTTAACTATATACAGCATAGAGGTCTCTGAAACAGCTTTTTAATTGGGGGCTCCCGAATCCAAACTGCCTTCCCCCTGCTTCCAGGGATTATTGAGCAGTAATTTGTGAACTATATACAGCACAAAGGTCTCTGAAACAGCTTTTTAATTGGGGACTCCCGAAACCACACTGTCTGTCCCCTGCTCCCAGGGATTATTGAGCAGGAAATGATTAACTATATACAGCACAGAGGTCCCTGAAACAGCTTTTTAATTGGGAGCTCCCGGTCCACACTGCCTGTCCCCTGCTCAGAGGGATTATTGAGCAGGAAATGGTTAACTTTATACAGCACAGAGTATCTGAAACACCTTTTTAACTGGGGGCTCCCGAGGCCACACTGCCTGTCCCCTGCTCCCAGGGATTATTGAGCAGTAAATGGTTAACTGTATACAGCACAGAGTATCTGGAACACCTTTTTAATTGGGGGCTCCCGAGGCCACACTGCCTGTCCCCTGCTCCCAGGGATTATTGAGCAGTAAATGGTTAACTATATACAGCACAGAGGTCTCGGAAACAGCTTTTTAATTGGGGGGCTCCCGAGGCCACACTGCCTGCCCCCTGCTCCCAGGGATTATTGAGCAGTAAATGGTTAACTATATACAGCACAGAGGTCTCTGAAACAGCTTTTTAATTGGGCGCTCCTGAGGCCACACTGCCTGTTCCCTGCTCCCAGGGATTATTGATAATTAAATGGTTAACCATATACAGCACAGAGGTCTCTGAATCAGCTTTTTAATTGGGGTTCTCGAGGCCACACTGACTGTCCCCTGCTCCCAGGGATTATTGAGCAGTAAATGGTTAAATACGTACAGCACAGAGGTCTCTGAAACAGCTTTTTAATTGGCGGCTCCAGCGGCCACATAGCCTGTCCCCTGCTCCCAGGGATTATTGAGCAGTGAATGGTTAACTATATACAGCAAAGAGGTCTCTGACACAACATTTTAATTGGGGTCTCCCGGACCACACTGCCTGACCCCTGCTCCCAGGGATTATTGAGCAGTAAATGGTTAGCTATATACAGCACAGAGTTCTTTGAAACAGCTTTTTAATTGGGGGCTCCCGAGGCCACACTGCCTGTTCCCTGCTCCCAGGGATTATTGAGCAGTAAATGGTTAACTATATACAGCACAGAGGTCTCTGACACAGCATTTTAATTGGGGTCTCCCGGACCACACTGCCTGACCCCTGCTCCCAGGGATTATTGAGCAGTAAATGGTTAGCTATATACAGCACACAGGTCTCTGAAACAGCTTTTTAATTGGGGGCTCCCGAGGCCACCCTGCCTGCCCCCTGCTCCCAGGGATTATTGAGCAGTAAATGGTTAGCTATATACAGCACAGAGGTCTCCGACACAGCATTTTAATTGGGGTCTCCCGGACCACACTGCCTGACCCCTGCTCCCAGGGATTATTGAGCAGTAAATGGTTAGCTATATACAGCACATAGGTCTCTGAAACAGCTTTTTAATTGGGGGCTCCCGAGGCCACCCTGCCTGCCCCCTGCTCCCAGGGATTATTGAGCAGTAAATGGTTAACCATATACAGCAAAGACGTCTCTGAAACAGCTTTTTAATTGGGGGCTCACGGACCACACTGCCTGTCCCCTGCTCCAAGGGACTATTGAGAAGTAAATGGTTAACTATATACAGCACAGAGGTCTCTGAAACAGCTTTTTAATTGGGGGCTTCAGAGGCCACACTGCCCGCTCCCTGCTCCCAGGGATTATTGAGAAGTAAATGGTTAATTATATACTGCACAGAGGTCTCTGAAACAGCTTTTTAATTGTGGGCTCCCGGACCACACTGCCTGTCCCCTGCACACAGGGTTTATTGAGCAGTAAATGGTTAACTATATACAGGCACAGAGGTCTCTGAAACAGCTTTTTAATTGGGGGCTCCCGAGTCCACACTGCCTATCCCCTACTCCCAGGGATTATTGAGCAGTAAATGGTTAACTATATACAGCACAGAGTATCTGAAACACCTTTTTAACTGGGGGCTCCCGAGGCCACACTGGCTGACCCCTGCTCCCAGGGATTATTGAGCAGTAAATCGTTAACCATATACAGTAAAGACGTGTCTGAAATAGCTTTTTAATTTGGGGCTCACGGACCACACTGCGTGTCCCCTGCTCCCAGGGATTATTGAGAAGCAAATGGTTAACTATATACAGGCGCAGAGGTCTCTGAAACAGCTTTTTAATTGGGGGCTCCCGAGGCCACACTGCCTGTCCCCTGCTCCCAGGGTTTATTGAGCAGTAAATGGTTAACTACATACAGGCACAGAGTATCTGAAACACCTTTTTAACTGGGGGCTCCCGAGGCCACACTGCCTGACCCCTGCTCCCAGGGATTATTGAGCAGTAAATGGTTAACCATATACAGCAAAGACGTCTCTGAAACAGCTTTTTAATTTGGGGCTCACGGACCACACTGCCTGTCCCCTGCTCCCAGGGATTATTGAGCAGTAAATGGTTAACCATATACAGGCACAGAGGTCTCTGAAACAGCTTTTTAATTTGGGGCTCACGGACCACACTGCCTGTCCCCTGCTCCCAGGGATTATTGAGAAGCAAATGGTTAACTATATACAGCACAGAGGTCTCTGAAACAGCTTTTTAATTGGGGGCTCCCGAGGCCACACGGCCTGTCCCCTGCTCCCAGGGATTACTGAGCAGTAAATGGTTAACCATATACAGCAAAGACGTCTCTGAAACAGCTTTTTAATTAGGGGCTCACGGACCACACTGCGTGTCCCCTGCTCCCAGGGATTATTGAGAAGCAAATGGTTAACTATATACAGCACAGAGGTCTCTGAAACAGCTTTTTAATTGGGGGCTCCCGAGGCCACACTGCCTGTTCCCTGCTCTCAGGGATTATTGAGCAGTAAGTGGTTAACTATATACAGCACAGAGATCTCTGACACAGCATTTTAATTGGGGTCTCCCGGACCACACTGCCTGACCCCTGCTCCCAGTGATTATTGAGCAGTAAATGGTTAACTATATACAGCACACAGGTCTCTGAAACAGCTTTTTTAATTGGGGGCTCCCGAGGCCACCCTGCCTGCCCCCTGCTCCCAGGGATTACTGAGCAGTAAATGGTTAACCATATACAGCAAAGACGTCTCTGAAACACCTTTTTAATTGGGGGCTCACGGACCACACTGCCTGTCCCCTGCTCCAAGGGACTATTGAGAAGTAAATGGTTAACTATATACAGCACAGAGGTCTCTGAAACAGCTTTTTAATTGGGGGCTTCCGAGGCCACACTGCCTGCTCCCTGCTCCCAGGGATTATTGAGAAGTAAATGGTTAATTATATACTGCACAGAGGTCTCTGAAACAGCTTTTTAATTGGGGGCTCCCGAGTCCACACTGCCTATCCCCTACTCACAGGGATTATTGAGCAGTAAATGGTTAACTATATACAGCACAGAGTATCTGAAACACCTTTTTAACTGGGGGCTCCCGAGGCCACACTGCCTGACCCCTGCTCCCAGGGATTATTGAGCAGTAAATGGTTAAATACGTACAGCACAGAGGTCTCTGAAACAGCCATTTGATTGGGGGCTCGTGAGGCCACACTGCCTTTTCCCTGCTGCCAGGGATTATTGGGAAGTAAATGGTTAACTGTATACAGCGCAGTGTCCTCTGACACAGCATTTTAATTGGGGGCTCCCGGACCACACTGCCTGTCCCCTGCTCCCAGGGATTATTGAGCAGTAAATGGTTAACTATATACAGCACAGAGGTCTCCGAAACAGCTTTTTAATTGGGGGCTCCCGGACCACACTGCCTGTCCCCTGTTCCCAGGGATTATTTAGCAGTAAATGGTTAACTATATACAGCACTGAGTATCTGAAACAGCTTTTTAATTGGGGGCTCCCGAGGCCACACTGCCTGTCCCCTGCTCCCAGGGATTATTGAGAAGTAAATGGTTAACTATATACTGCACAGAGGTCACTGATTCAGCTTTTTAATTGGGGGCTCCCGAGGCCACACTGCCTGTCCCCTGCTCCCAGGGATTATTGAGCAGTAAATGTTTATCCCTGTACAGCACAAAGGTGTCCCAAACAGCTTTTTCATTGGGGGCTCCCGAGGCCACACTGCCTGTCCCCTGCTCCCAGGGATTATTGAGCAGTAAATGGTTAACTATATACAGGTGCAGTGGTCTCTGACACGGCATTTTAACTGGTGGGCCCCTGATCACACTGCCTGTCCCCTGCTCCCAGGGATTATTGAGCAGTAAATGGTTAAATATATACAGCACAGAGGTCTCTGAAACAGCTTTTTAATTGGGGGTTCCCGAGGCCACACTGCCTGAACCCTGCTCCCAGGGATTATTGAGAAGTAAATGGTTAACTATATACTGCACAGAGGTCACTGATTCAGCTTTTTAATTGGGGGCTCCCGAGGCCACACTGCCTGTCCCCTGCTCCCAGGGATTATTGAGCAGTAAATGTTTAACCCTGTACAGCACAAAGGTCTCCCAAACAGCTTTTTCATTGGGGGCTCCCGAGGCCACACTGCCTGTCCCCTGCTCCCAGGGATTATTGAGCAGTAAATGGTTAACTATATACAGGTGCAGTGGTCTCTGACACTTCATTTTAACTGGTGGGCCCCTGACCACACTGCCTGTCCCCTGCTCCCAGGGATTATTGAGCAGTAAATGGTTAAATATATACAACACAGAGGTCTCTGAAACAGCTTTTCAATTGGGGGTTCCCGAGGCCACACTGCCTGTCCCCTGCTCCCAGGGATTATTGGGAAGTACACGGTTCACCATATACAGCATAGAGGTCTCTGCAACAGCTTTTTAATTCGGGGCTCCCGAGGCCAAACTGCCTGTCCCCTGCTCCCAGGGATTAGTGAGCAGTATTTGGTTAACTATATACAGCACAGAGGCCTCTGAAACAGTTTTTTAAATGGGTGCTCCCGGACCACACTGCCTGTCCCTTGCTCCCAGGCATTATTGAGCAGTAAATGGTTAACTATATACAGGCGCAGAGGTCACTGAAACAGCTTATTAATTGGGAGCTCCCGAGGCCACACTGCCTGACCCTTGCTCTCAGGGATTATTGAGCAGTAAATGGTTAACTATATACAGGCACAGATGTCTCTGAAACAGCTTTTTAATTGGGGGCTCCCGAGGCCACATTGCCTGCCCCCCTGCTCCCAGGGATTATTGAGCAGTAAATGGTTAACTACGTACAGCACAGAGGTCTCTGAAACAGCTTTTTAATTGGGGGCTCCCGAGGCCACACTGCCTGTCCCCTGCTCCCAGGGATTATTGAGCAGTAAATGGTTAACTATATACAGCACAGAGGTCTCTGAAACAACCTTTTAATTGGGGGCTCCCGAGGCCACACTGCCTGTCCCCTGTCCCCAGGGAGTATTGAGCAGTAAATGGTTAACTATGTACAGCACAGAAGTCTCTGAAACGGCCTTTTAATTGGGGCTCCCGAGGCCACACTGCCTGTCCCCTGCTCCCAGGGATTATTGAGCAGTAAATGGTTAACTATCTACAGCACAGAGGTCTCTGAAACAACCTTTTAATTGGGGGCTCCCGAGGCCACACTGCCTGTCCCCTGTCCCCAGGGATTATTGAGCAGTAAATGGTTAACTATGTACAGCACAGAAGTCTCTGAAACGGCCTTTTAATTGGGGCTCCCGAGGCCACACTGCCTGTCCCCTGCTCCCAGGGATTATTGAGCAGTAAATGGTTAACTCTATACAGGCACAGAGGTCTCTGAAACAGCTTTTTAATTGGGGGCTCCCGAGGCCACACTGCCTGACCCCTGTTCCCTGGGATTGCTGAGCAGTAAATGGTTAACTCTATACAGGCACAGAGATGTCTGAAACAGCTTTTTAATTGGGGGCTCCCGAGGCCAACCTGCCTGTCCCTTCTCCCAGGGATTATTGAGCAGTAAATGGTTAACTGTATACAGGCGCAGAGATCACTGAAACAGCTTTTTAATTGGGGGCTCCCGGACCACACTGCCTGTCCCCTGCTCCCAGGGATTATTGAGAAGTAAATGGTTAATTATATACAGCACAGAGGTCTCTGAAACAGCTTTTTAATTGGGGGCTCCCAAGGCCTCACTGGCTGTCCCCCGCTGCCAGGGGTTATTGAGAAATAAATGGTTAACTATATACAGGCACAGAGGTCTCTGAAACAGCTTTTTAATTGGGAGCTCCCGAGGCCACACTGCCTGTCCCCTGCTCCCAGGGATTATTGGGAAGTACACCGTTCACTTTATACAGCATAGAGGTCTCTGAAACAGCTTTTTAATTGGGGGCTCCCGAGGCCAAACTCCCTTCCCCCTGCTTCCAGGGATTATTGAGCAGTAATTGGTTAACTATATACAGGCACAAAGGTCTCTGAAACAGCTTTTTAATTGGGGACTCCCAAGGCCAAACAGCCTACCCCTGCTCCCAGGGATTATTGAGCAGTAATTGGTTAACTATATACAGCACAGAGGTCTCTGAAACAGCTTTTTGATTGGGAGCTCCCGGACCACACTGCCTGTCCCCTGCTCCCAGGGATTATTGAGCAGTAAATGATTAACTATATACAGCACAGAGGTCTCTGAAACAGCTTTTTAATTGGGAGCTCCCGGACCACACTGCCTGTCCCCTGCTCAGAGAGATTATTGAGCAGTAAATGGTTAACTATATACAGCACAGAGTATCTGAAACACCTTTTTAACTGGGGGCTCCCGAGGCCACACTGCCTGTCCGTTGCTCCCAGGGATTTTGAGCAGTAAATGGTTGACTATATACAGCACAGAGTATCTGAAACACCTTTTTAACTGGGGACTCCCGAGGCCACACTGCCTGTCCCCTGCTCGCAGGGATTATTGAGCAGTAAATGGTTAACTATATACAGCACAGAGTATCTGAAACAGCTTTTTAATTGGGGGCCCCCGAGGCCAAACTGCCTGTCCCCTGCTCCCAGGGATTTTGAGCAGTAAATGGTTAACTATACACAGGCACAAAGGTCTCTGAAACAGCTTTTTAATTGGTGACTCACAAGGCCAAACTGCCTGTCCCCTGCTCCCAGGGATTATTGAGCAGTAAATGGTTAACGATATAATGCACAGAGGCCTCTGAAACAGCTTTTTAATTGGGGGCTCCCAAGGCCACACTGCCTGTCCCCTGCTCCCAGGGATTGTTGAGCAATAAATGGTTAAGTATATACAGCACAGAGGTCACTGATTCAGCTTTTTAATTGGTGGCTCCCTAGGCCACACTGCCTGTCCCCTGCTCCCAGGGATTATTGAGCAGGAGATGGTTAACTACGTACAGCACAGAGGTCACTGAAACAGCTTTTTAACTGGGGGCTCCCGAGGCCACACTGCCTGACCCCTTCTCCCAGGGATTATTGAGCAGTAAATGGTTAACTATATACAGCACAGAGGCCTCTGAAACAGCTTTTTAATTGGGGGCTCCCGAGGCCACACTGCCTGTCCCCTGCTCCCAGGGATTATTGAGCAGTAAATGGTTAACTATATACAGCACAGAGGTCTCTAAAACACCTTTTTAACTGGGGGCTCCCGAGGCCACACTGCCTGTCCCCTGCTCCCAGGGATTATTGAGCAGTAAATGGTTAACTATGTACAGCACAAAGGTCTCTGAAACAGCTTTTTAATTGGGGGCTCTCGAGACCACACTGCCTGTCCCCTGCAACCAGGGATTATTGAGCAGTAAATGGTTAACTATATACATCACAGAGTATCTGAAACAGCTTTTTAATTGGGGCTCCCGGAGCCACACTGCCTGTCTCCTGCTCCCAGGGATTATTGAGCAGTAAATGGTTAACTGTATACAGGACAGAGGCCTCTGAAGCAGCTTTTTAATTGGGGGCTCCCAAGGCTACACCGCCTGTCCCCTGCTCCGAAGGATTATTGAGCAGTAAATGGTTAACTATATACAGGCGCAGAGGTCACTGAAACAGCTTTTTAAATTGGTGCTCCCGGACCACACTGCCTGTCCCTTGCTCCCAGAGATTATTGAGCAGTAAATGGTTAACTATATACAGGCGCAGAGGTCACTGAAACAGCTTTTTAATTGGGGGCTCCCGAGGCCACACTGCCTGACCCTTGCTCTCAGGGATTATTGAGCAGTAAATGGTTAACTATATACAGGCACAGAGGTCTCTGAAACAGTTTTTTAATTGTGGGCTCCCGAGGCCGCACTGCCTGTCCCCTGCTCCCAGGGATTATTGAGCAGTAAATAGTTAACTATATACAGTACAGAAGTCTCTGAAACAGCCTTTTAATTGGGGCTCCGAGGCCACACTGCCTGTTCCCTGCTCCAAGGGATAATTGAGCAGTAAATGGTTAACTCTATACAGGTACAGAGGTCTCTGAAACAGCTTTTTAATTGGGGGCTCCCGAGGCCACACTGCCTGACCCCTGTTCCCAGGGATTGCTGAGCAGTAAATGGTTAACTCTATACAGGCACAGAGATGTCTGAAACAGCTTTTTAATTGGGGGCTCCCGAGGCCAACCTGCCTGTCCCTTCTCCCAGGGTTTATTGAGAAGTAAATGGTCAACTATATAAAGCACAGAGGACTCTGAAACAGCTTTTTAATTGAGGGCTCCCGGACCACACTGCCTGTCCCCTGCTCCCAGGGATTATTGAGAAGTAAATGGTTAATTCTCTACAGCACAGAGGTCTCTGAAACAGCTTTTTAATTGGGGGCTCCCAAGGCCACACTGCCTGTCCCCTGCTCCCAGGGATTATTGAGAAGTAAATGGTTAATTATATACAGCACAGAGGTCTCTGAAACAGCTTTTTAATTGGGGGCTCCCGAATCCAAACTGCCTTCCCCCTGCTTCCAGGGATTATTGAGCAGTAATTGGTTAACTCGATACAGCACAAAGGTCTATGAAACAGCTTTTTAATTGGGGACTCCCGAAGCCACACTGTCTGTCCCCTGCTCCCAGGGATTATTCAGCAGTAAATGATTAACTATATACAGCACAGAGGTCCCTGAAACAGCTTTTTAATTGGGAGCTCCCGGTCCACACTGCCTGTCCCCTGCTCAGAGGGATTATTGAGCAGTAAATGGTTAACTTTATACAGCACAGAGTATCTGAAACACCTTTTTAACTGGGGGCTCCCGAGGCCACACTGCCTGTCCCCTGCTCCCAGGGATTATTGAGCAGTAAACGGTTAACTGTATACAGCACAGAGTATCTGAAACACCTTTTTAACTGTGGGCTCCCGAGGCCACACTACCTGTCCCCTGCTCCCAGGGATTATTGAGCAGTAAATGGTTAAATACGTACAGTAAAGAGGTCTCTGAAACAGCTTTTTAATTGGGGGCTCCCGAGGCCACACTGCCTGTCCCCTGCTCCCAGGGATTATTGAGCAGTAAATGGTTAACTATATACAGCACAGAGGTCTCTGAAGTAGCTTTTTAATTGGGGTTCTGGAGGCCACACTGCGTGACCCCTGCTCCCAGGGATTATTGAGCAGTAAATGGTTAAATACGTACAGCACAGAAGTCTCTGAAACAGTCTTTTAATTGGGGGCTCCCCATTTATTGACTCATTTACTATTGAGTAGTAAATGTTTAACCCTGTACAGCACAAAGGTCTCCCAAACAGCTTTTTCATTGGGGGCTCCTGAGGCCACGCTGCCTGTCCCCTGCTCCCAGGGATTATTGAGCAGTAAATGGTTAACTATATACAGGTGCAGTGGTCTCTGACACTGCATTTTAACTGGTGGGCCCCTGACCACACTGCCTGTCCCCTGCTCCCAGGGATTATTGAGCAGTAAATGGTTAAATATATACAGCACAGAGGTCTCTGAAACAGCTTTTCAATAGGGGATTCCCGAGGCCACACTGCCTGACCCCTGCTCCCAGGGATTATTGAGCAGTAAATCGTTAACCATATACAGCAAAGACGTCTTTGAACAGCTTTTTAATTGTGGCTCACGGACTACACTGCCTGTTCCCTGCTCCCAGGGATTATTGATAATTAAATGGTTAACCATATACAGCACAGAGGTCTCTGAATCAGCTTTTTAATTGGGGTTCTCGAGGCCACACTGCGTGACCCCTGCTCCCAGGGATTATTGAGCAGTAAATGGTTAAATACGTATAGCACAGAGGTCTCTGAAACAGCCTTTTAATTGGGGGCTCCCGAGGCCTCACTGCCTCAACCCTGCTCCCAGGGATTATTGAGCAGTAAATGGTTAACTATATACAGCACAGAGGTCTCTAAAACACCTTTTTAACTGGGGGCTCCCGAGGCCACACTGCCTGTCCCCTGCTCCCAGGGATTATTGAGCAGTAAATGGTTAACTATGTACAGCACAAAGGTCTCTGAAACAGCTTTTTAATTGGGGGCTCTCGAGACCACACTGCCTGTCCCCTGCAACCAGGGATTATTGAGCAGTAAATGGTTAACTATATACAGCACAGAGTATCTGAAACAGCTTTTTAATTGGAGCTCCCGGAGCCACACTGCCTGTCTCCTGCTCCCAGGGATTATTGAGCAGTAAATGGTTAACTGTATACAGGACAGAGGCCTCTGAAGCAGCTTTTTAATTGGGGGCTCCCAAGGCTACACCGCCTGTCCCCTGCTCCGAAGGATTATTGAGCAGTAAATGGTTAACTATATACAGGCGCAGAGGTCACTGAAACAGCTTTTTAAATTGGTGCTCCCGGACCACACTGCCTGTCCCTTGCTCCCAGAGATTATTGAGCAGTAAATGGTTAACTATATACAGGCGCAGAGGTCACTGAAACAACTTTTTAATTGGGGGCTCCCGAGGCCACACTGCCTGACCCTTGCTCTCAGGGATTATTGAGCAGTAAATGGTTAACTATATACAGGCACAGAGGTCTCTGAAACAGTTTTTTAATTGTGGGCTCCCGAGGCCGCACTGCCTGTCCCCTGCTCCCAGGGATTATTGAGCAGTAAATAGTTAACTATATACAGTACAGACGTCTCTGAAACAGCCTTTTAATTGGGGCTCCGAGGCCACACTGCCTGTTCCCTGCTCCAAGGGATAATTGAGCAGTAAATGGTTAACTCTATACAGGTACAGAGGTCTCTGAAACAGCTTTTTAATTGGGGGCTCCCGAGGCCACACTGCCTGACCCCTGTTCCCAGGGATTGCTGAGCAGTAAATGGTTAACTCTATACAGGCACAGAGATGTCTGAAACAGCTTTTTAATTGGGGGCTCCCGAGGCCAACCTGCCTGTCCCTTCTCCCAGGGTTTATTGAGAAGTAAATGGTCAACTATATAAAGCACAGAGGACTCTGAAACAGCTTTTTAATTGAGGGCTCCCGGACCACACTGCCTGTCCCCTGCTCCCAGGGATTATTGAGAAGTAAATGGTTAATTATATACAGCACAGAGGTCTCTGAAACAGCTTTTTAATTGGGGGCTCCCAAGGCCACACTGCCTGTCCCCTGCTCCCAGGGATTATTGAGAAGTAAATGGTTAATTATATACAGCACAGAGGTCTCTGAAACAGCTTTTTAATTGGGGGCTCCCGAATCCAAACTGCCTTCCCCCTGCTTCCAGGGATTATTGAGCAGTAATTGGTTAACTATATACAGCACAAAGGTCTATGAAACAGCTTTTTAATTGGGGACTCCCGAAGCCACACTGTCTGTCCCCTGCTCCCAGGGATTATTCAGCAGTAAATGATTAACTATATACAGCACAGAGGTCCCTGAAACAGCTTTTTAATTGGGAGCTCCCGGTCCACACTGCCTGTCCCCTGCTCAGAGGGATTATTGAGCAGTAAATGGTTAACTTTATACAGCACAGAGTATCTGAAACACCTTTTTAACTGGGGGCTCCCGAGGCCACACTGCCTGTCCCCTGCTCCCAGGGATTATTGAGCAGTAAACGGTTAACTGTATACAGCACAGAGTATCTGAAACACCTTTTTAACTGTGGGCTCCCGAGGCCACACTACCTGTCCCCTGCTCCCAGGGATTATTGAGCAGTAAATGGTTAAATACGTACAGTAAAGAGGTCTCTGAAACAGCTTTTTAATTGGGGGCTCCCGAGGCCACACTGCCTGTCCCCTGCTCCCAGGGATTATTGAGCAGTAAATGGTTAACTATATACAGCACAGAGGTCTCTGAAGTAGCTTTTTAATTGGGGTTCTGGAGGCCACACTGCGTGACCCCTGCTCCCAGGGATTATTGAGCAGTAAATGGTTAAATACGTACAGCACAGAAGTCTCTGAAACAGTCTTTTAATTGGGGGCTCCCCATTTATTGACTCATTTACTATTGAGTAGTAAATGTTTAACCCTGTACAGCACAAAGGTCTCCCAAACAGCTTTTTCATTGGGGGCTCCTGAGGCCACGCTGCCTGTCCCCTGCTCCCAGGGATTATTGAGCAGTAAATGGTTAACTATATACAGGTGCAGTGGTCTCTGACACTGCATTTTAACTGGTGGGCCCCTGACCACACTGCCTGTCCCCTGCTCCCAGGGATTATTGAGCAGTAAATGGTTAAATATATACAGCACAGAGGTCTCTGAAACAGCTTTTCAATAGGGGATTCCCGAGGCCACACTGCCTGACCCCTGCTCCCAGGGATTATTGAGCAGTAAATCGTTAACCATATACAGCAAAGACGTCTTTGAACAGCTTTTTAATTGTGGCTCACGGACTACACTGCCTGTTCCCTGCTCCCAGGGATTATTGATAATTAAATGGTTAACCATATACAGCACAGAGGTCTCTGAATCAGCTTTTTAATTGGGGTTCTCGAGGCCACACTGCGTGACCCCTGCTCCCAGGGATTATTGAGCAGTAAATGGTTAAATACGTATAGCACAGAGGTCTCTGAAACAGCCTTTTAATTGGGGGCTCCCGAGGCCTCACTGCCTCAACCCTGCTCCCAGGGATTATTGAGCAGTAAATGGTTAACTATATACAGCACAGAGGTCTCTGAAACAGCTTTTTAATTGGGGGCTCCCGGTCCACACTGCCTGTCCCCTGCTCCCAGGGATTATTGAGCAGTAAATGGTTAACTATATACAGCACAGAGTATCTGAAACAGCTTTTTAATTGGGGGATCCCGAGGCCACACTGCCTGTCCCCTGCTCCCAGGGATTATTGAGAAGTAAATGGTTAACTATATACTGCACAGAGGTCACTGATTAAGCTTTTTAATTGGGGGCTCCCGAGGCCACACTGCCTGTCCCCTCTTCCCAGGGATTATTGAGCAGTAAATGTTTAACCCTGTACAGCACAAAGGTCTCCCAAACAGCTTTTTCATTGGGGGCTCCCGAGGCCACAATGCCTGTCCCCTGCTCCCTGGGATTATTGAGCAGTAAATGGTTAACTATATATACAGGTGCAGTGGTCTATGACACGGCATTTTAACTGGTGGGCCCCTGACCACACTGCCTGTCCCCTGCTCCCAGGGATTATTGAGCAGTAAATGGTTAAATATATACAGCACAGAGGTCTCTGAAACAGCTTTTCAATTGGGGGTTCCCGAGGCCACACTGCCTGACCCCTGCTCCCAGGGATTATTGAGAAGTAAATGGTTAACTATATACTGCACAGAGGTCACTGATTCAGCTTTTTAATTGGGGGCTCCCGAGGCCACACTGCCTGTCCCCTGCTCCCAGGGATTATTGAGCAGTAAATGTTTAACCCTGTACAGCACAAAGGTCTCCCAAACAGCTTTTTCATTGGGGGCTCCTGAGGCCACGCTGCCTGTCCCCTGCTCCCAGGGATTATTGAGCAGTAAATGGTTAACTATATACAGGTGCTGTGGTCTCTGACACTGCATTTTAACTAGTGGGCCCCTGACCACACTGCCTGTCCCCTGCTCCCAGGGATTATTGAGCAGTAAATGGTTAAATATACACAGCACAGAGGTCTCTGAAACAGCTTTTCAATTGGGGGTTCCCGAGGCCACACTGCCTGACCCCTGCTCCCAGGGATTATTGAGCAGTAAATCGTTAACCATATACAGCAAAGACATCTCTGAACAGCTTTTTAATTGTGGCTCACGGACCACACTGCCTGTTCCCTGCTCCCAAGGATTATTGATAATTAAATGGTTAACCATATACAGCACAGAGGTCTCTGAATCAGCTTTTTAATTGGGGTTCTCGAGGCCACACTGCGTGACCCCTGCTCCCAGGGATTATTGAGCAGTAAATGGTTAAATACGTACAGCACAGAGGTCTCTGAAACAGCCTTTTAATTGGGGGCTCCCGAGGCCACACTGCCTGTCCCCTGCTCCCAGTGATTATTGAGCAGTAAGTGGTTAACTATATACAGCACAGGGGTCTCTGAAACAGCTTTTTAATTGGCGGCTCCCGAAGCCACACTGCCTGTGCCCTGCTCCCAGGGATTATTGAGAAGTAAATGGTTAACTATATACAGCACAGAGGTCTCTGACACAGCATTTTAATTGGGGTCTCCCGGACCACACTGCCTGACCCCTGCTCCCAGGGATTATTGAGCAGTAAATGGTTAAATACATACAGCACAGAGATCTCTGAAACAGCCTTTTAATTGGGGGCTCCCGATGCCACACTGCCTCTACCCTGCTCCCAGGGATTATTGAGCAGTAAATGGTTAACTATATACAGCACAGAGTTCTCTGAAACACCTTTTTAATTGGCGGCTCCCGAGGCCACACTGCCTGACCCATGCTCCCAGGGATTATTGAGCAGTAAATCGTTAACCATATACAGCAAAGACGTCTCTGAACAGCTTTTTAATTGTGGCTCACGGACCACACTGCCTGTTCCCTGCTCCCAGGGATTATTGATAATTAAATGGTTAACCATATACAGCACAGAGGTCTCTGAATCAGCTTTTTAATTGGGGTTCTCGAGGCCACACTGCGTGACCCCTGCTCCCAGGGATTATTGAGCAGTAAATGGTTAAATAAGTACAGCACAGAGTTCTCTGAAACAGCCTTTTAATTGGGGGCTCCGGAGGCCACACTGCCTGTCCCCCGCTCCCAGGGATTATTGAGCAGTAAATGGTTTACTATATACAGCACAGAGGTCTCTGAAACAGCTTTTTAATTGGCGGCTCCCGAGGCCACACTGCCTGTCCCCTGCCCCCAGGGATTATTTAGCAGTAAATGGTTAACTATATACAGCACAGAGGTATCTGACACAGCATTTTAATTGGGGTCTCCCGGACAACACTGCCTGAGCCCTGCTCCCAGGGATTATTGAGCTGTAAATGGTTAGCTATATACAGCACACAGGTCTCTGAAACAGCTTTTTAATTGGGGTCTCCCGGACCACACTGCCTGACCCCTGCTCCCAGGGATTATTGAGCAGTAAATGGTTAAATACATACAGCACAGAGGTCTCTGAAACACCTTTTTAATTGGCGGCTCCCGAGGCCACGCTGCCTGTCCCCTGTTCCCAGGGATTATTGAGCAGTAAATGGTTAACTATATACAGCACAGAGTATCTGAAACACCTTTTTAACTGGGGGCTCCTGAGGCCACACTGCCTGTCCCCTGCTCCCAGGGATTATTGAGCAGTAAATGGTTAACTATATACAGCACAGAGTATCTGAAACACCTTTTTAACTGGGGGCTCCTGAGGCCACACTGCCTGTCCCCTGCTCCCAGTGATTATTGAGCAGTAAATGGTTAACTATATACAGCACAGAGTATCTAAAACACCTTTTTAATTGGGGGCTCCCGAGACCACACTGCCTGTTCCCTGCTCCCAGGGATTATTGATAATTAAATGGTTAACCATATACAGCACAGAGGTCTCTGAATCAGCTTTTTAATTGGGGTTCTCGAGGCCACACTGCGTGACCCCTGCTCCCAGGGATTATTGAGCAGTAAATGGTTAAATACGTACAGCACAGAGGTCTCTGAAACAGCCTTTTAATTGGGGGCGTACGGACCACACTGCCTGCTCCCTGCTCCCAGGGATTATTGAGCAGTAAATGGTTAACTATATGCAGCACAGAGTATCTGAAACAGCTTTTTCATTGGGTGTATTTGTTGCGGAGGTTAGTGTGTGTGGGGTTAGTGTGTGTGTAGTGGGGATGTTAGTGTGTGAGGTGGTGTTTGTGTGTGGGGGGGTTAGTGTGTGTGTGTGTGTGTGTGTGTGTGTGGGACGGATAGTGTGTGTGGAGTGGGTTAGTGTGTGCGGGCGGTGAGTTAGTGTGTGTGGGGGAGGAGTTTATTGTGTGTGTGGGGGGGGGGGGCTAGTGTGTGTGTGGTGGGGGTTAGTTTTTGTTGGGTGTGGTTAGTGTGTGTTGGGGGTGTTAGTGTGTGTGGGGGGTTTAGTGTGTGGGGGGTTTAGTGTGTGGTGGGGGTTAGTGTGTGGGGGGGGTTAGTGTGTGTGGGGGTGTTAGTGTGTGTGGTGGGGGTTAGTGTGTGTTGGGTGTTATTAGTGTGTGTTGGTTGTGGTTAGTGTGTGTTGGGTGTGTTAGTGTGTGTGTGGGGGGGTTAGTGTGTGTGTGGTGGGGGTTAGTGTGTGTTGGGGTGGTTATTGTGTGTTGGGTGTGGTCAGTGTGTGTTGGGGAGGAGTTTATTGTGTGTGTGGGGGGGGGCTAGTGTGTGTGTGGTGGGGGTTAGTGTTTGTTGGGTGTGGTTAGTGTGTGTTGGGGGTGTTAGTGTGTGTGGGGGGTTTAGTGTGTGGTGGGGGTTAGTGTGTGGGGGGGGGTTAGTGTGTGTGGGGGTGTTAGTGTGTGTGGTGGGGGTTAGTGTGTGTTGGGTGTGGTTAGTGTGTGTTGGTTGTGGTTAGTGTGTGTTGGGTGTGTTAGTGAGTGTGGGGGGGTTAGTGTGTGTGTGGTGGGGGTTAGTGTGTGTTGGGGTGGTTATTGTGTGTTGGGTGTGGTTAGTGTGTGTTGGGTGTGTTAGTGTGTGTGGGGGGGTTAGTGTGTGTGCGGTGGGGGTTAGTGTGTGTTGGGGTGGTTATTGTGTGTTGGGTGTGTTAGTGTGTGTGGGGGTGTTAGTGTGTGTGTGGTGGGGGTTAGTGTGTTTTGGGTGTGGTTAGTGTGTGTGGGGGTGTTAGTGTGTGTGGGGGTGTTAGTGTGTGTGTGGCGGGTTAGTGTGTGTTGGGGTGGTTATTGTGTGTGTGGGGGATAGTGTGTGTGGGGGTGTTTGTGTGTGTGTTTATTTGGGGGGTTTAGTGTGTGGGGGGTTTAGTGTGTGTGAAGGGGCTAGTGTGTGTGAGGGGTGGGGATTAATGTGTGTGGGGGGTTAGTATGTGTGTTTGTGTGGGTGGGGTAGCTAGTGTGTGTGTGAGGGCGATTAGTGTGTGTGAGGGAGGGTTAGTGTGTGTGGGGGGGGTTAGTGTGTGTGTGGGGGTTAGTGTGTGTGGGGGGGGTTAGTGTGTGTGGGGGGGTTAGTGTGTGTGAGGGAGGGTTAGTGTGTGTGTGGGAGGGTTAGTGTGTGTGTGGGAGGGTTAGTGTGTGTGTGGGAGGGTTAGTGTGTGTGTGGTGGGGGTTAGTGTGTGTGGGGGGGGTTAGTGTGTGTGGGGGGGGGTTAGTGTGTGTGTGGGAGGGTTAGTGTGTGTGTGGTGGGGGTTAGTGTGTGTGTGGGAGGGTTAGTGTGTGTGTGGGGGGGGGGTTAGTGTGTGTGAGGGAGGGTTAGTGTGTGTGTGGGAGGGTTAGTGTGTGTGTGGGGGGTTAGTGTGTGTGGGGGGGTTAGTGTGTGTGGGGGGGGTTAGTGAGTGTGTGTGGGGGGTTAGTGTGTGTGAGGGAGGGTTAGTGTGTGTGGGGGGGGTTAGTGTGTGTGTGGGGGGTTAGTGTGTGTGGGGGAGGGTTAGTGTGTGTGGGGGGGTTAGTGTGTGTGGTGGGGGTTAGTGTGTGTGAGGGGGGGTTAGTGTGTGTGTGGGAGGGTTAGTGTGTGTGGGGGGGTTAGTGTGTGTGTGTGGGGGGGGGTTAGTGTGTGTGAGGGAGGGTTAGTGTGTGTGTGGGAGGGTTAGTGTGTGTGTGGGGGGTTAGTGTGTGTGGGGGGGTTAGTGTGTGTGGGGGGGGTTAGTGAGTGTGTGTGGGGGGTTAGTGTGTGTGAGGGAGGGTTAGTGTGTGTGGGGGGGGGGTTAGTGTGTGTGTGGTGGGGGTTAGTGTGTGTGTGGTGGGGGTTAGTATGTCTGGGGGGGTTAGTGTGTGTGGGGGGGGGTTAGTGTGTGTGGGGGGGTTAGTGTGTGTGTGGTGGGGGTTAGTGTGTGTGTGGTGGGGGTTAGTATGTCTGGGGGGGGTTAGTGTGTGTGTGGTGGGGGTTAGTGTGTGTGTGGGAGGGTTAGTGTGTCTGGGGGGGGTTCGTGTGTGTGTGGGAGGGTTAGTGTGTGTGGTGGGGGTTAGTGTGTGTGTGGTGGGGGTTAGTGTGTGTGTGGTGGGGGTTAGTGTGTGTGTGGTGGGGGTTAGTGTGTGTGTGGTGGGGGTTAGTGTGTGTGTGGGAGGGTTAGTGTGCGTGTGGTGGGGGTTAGTGTGTCTGGGGGGGGTTAGTGTGTGTGTGGTGGGGGTTAGTGTGTGTGTGGGAGGGTTAGTGTGTCTGGGGGGTGTTCGTGTGTGTGTGGGAGGGTTAGTGTGTGTGGTGGGGGTTAGTGTGTGTGTGGTGGGGGTTAGTGTGTGTGTGGTGGGGGTTAGTGTGTGTGTGGTGGGGGTTAGTGTGTGTGTGGTGGGGGTTAGTGTGTGTGTGGGAGGGTTAGTGTGCGTGTGGTGGGGGTTAGTGTGTGTGTGGGAGGGTTAGTGTGCGTGTGGTGGGGGTTAGTGTGTCTGGGGGGGGTTAGTGTGTGTGTGGTGGGGGTTAGTGTGTGTGGTGGGGGTTAGTGTGTGTGTGGTGGGGGTTAGTGTGTGTGTGGTGGGGGTTAGTGTGTGTGTGGGAGGGTTAGTGTGCGTGTGGTGGGGGTTAGTGTGTCTGGGGGGGTTAGTGTGTGTGTGGTGGGGGTTAGTGTGCGTGTGGTGGGGGTTAGTGTGTGTGTGGGAGGGTTAGTGTGCGTGTGGTGGGGGTTAGTGTGTCTGGGGGGGGTTAGTGTGTGTGTGGTGGGGGTTAGTGTGTGTGTGGTGGGGGTTAGTGTGTGTCTGGGGGGGTTAGTGTGTGTGTGGTGGGGGTTAGTGTGTGTATGGGGGGTTAGTGTGTGTGAGGGAGGGTTAGTGTGTGTGGGGGGGTTAGTGTGTGTGGTGGGGGTTAGTGTGTGTGAGGGGGGGTTAGTGTGTGTGTGGGAGGGTTAGTGTGTGTGTGGTGGGGGTTAGTGTGTGTGTGGGAGGGTTAGTATGTCTGGGGGGGGGGGGGTTAGTGTGTGTGTGGTGGGGGTTAGTGTGTGTGTGGGAGGGTTAGTGTGTCTGGGGGGGGGTTAGTATGTGTGTGGTGGGGGTTAGTGTGTGTGTGGGATGGTTAGTGTGTGTGTGGTGGGGGTTAGTGTGTGTGTGGTGGGGGTTAGTGTGTGTGGGGGGTTAGTGTGTGTGGGGTGGGTTAGTGTGTGTGTGGGGTGTTAGTGTGTGTGGGGTGGGGGAGTGTGTGTGTGGGAGGTTAGTGTGTCTGCGGTGGGGGAGTGTGTTTGGGGGGTTAGTGTGTGTGGGGTGGGGGAATGTGTGTGGGAGGGTTAGTGTGTGTGGGGTGGGGGAGTGTGTGTGGGGGGGGTTAGTGTGTGTGTGGTGGGGGTTAGTGTGTGTGTGAGGGGTTAGTGTGTGTGGGGTGTGTGGGGGTGGTTTAGTGTGTGTGGGGTGGGGGAGTGTGTGTGTGGGGGGTTAGTGTGTGTGGGGTGGGGGAGTGTGTGTGGGGGGTTAGTGTGTATGTGGGGGATTAGTGTGTGTCAGGGTGTGTGGGTGTGGTTTAGTGTGTGTGGGTGGGAGGGGGAACAGTGTGTGTGGGTGTTAGTATGAGTGGGGGTGTTAGTGTGTGTGGGGGGGTTAGTGTGTGTGTGGAAGGGGGTCAGTGTGTGTGGTGTGGGGTCAGTGTGTGGAGGGATTAGTGCGTGTGGGGGGGTTAGTGTATGTGAGGGAGGGTTAGTGTGTGTGTGGGGGGTTAGTGTGTGTGTGGGGGGGGTTAGTGTGTGTGTGTGGGGATTAGTGTGTGTGTGGGAGGGTTAGTATGTCTGGGGTGGGGGAGTGTGTGTGTGGGGGGTTAGTGTGTGTGTGGGTGGGTTAGTGTCTGTGGGGGTTAGTATGTCTGTGCTTGAGGGCGTTAGTGTGTGTGTGGGGGGTAGTGTCTGTCGAGGGGGTAGTGTGTGTGTGGAGGGTAGTGTGTGTGTGGAGGGACGTTTGAGTGTGTGTATTAGAGTCTGTGTGTGTCTGTATTTCTGTGTATATTAGTGTATCTGTGAGTGTCGGTGTGTGTGTGAGAATGTGGGCATTAGACTGTGTGTGAGAGTGTATTAGTGTCTATGTGTGTGAGTGTCTCTATTGGTGTGTGTGTGTTTGTGTATTAATGTCTCTGTCGGTCCGTGAGCTGTGTACTAGTGTCTCTCTGTGTGTGAGTGTCTGTATTAGTGTATCTGTGTGTCTGTGAATGTGTCTTCGTGTCTCTGTGTGTGTATTAGTGTCGCTGTGTGTGTGTGTGAGTGTATGCATTAGAGTCTCCCTGTGTCTGTGAGTGTGTATATTATTGTCTCTGTGTATCACTGTGTGTGTATTACTATCTGTGTCTGTGCGTTAGTGTATGTGTGTGTGTATTAGTGCCAGTGTGAGTTTGTGAGTGTGTGTATTAGTGTCTATGTGTGTGAGTGTGTATGTGTGTATTGGTGCCAGTGTCTGTCTGTCTGTTAGTGCGTGTATTGTTGTCTGTGTATGTGAGTGTGTGTATTAGTGTCTGTATGTGTGTCTGTGAGTGTGTATTAGTGTATCTATGTGTCAGTGAGTGTGTGTACTAGTGTCTCTGTGTGTGTGAGTGTGTGTTAGTGTATGTGTGTGTCTGAGTGTGTGTGAGAATGTGTGCATTAGTGTCTGTTTGTGTGAGTGCGTTAGTGGCTATGAGTGTGAGTGTCTCTATTAATGTGTGTGTGTTTGTGTATTAGTATCTCTGTCAGTCTGTGAGCTGTGTACTAGTGTCTCTGTCAGTCTGTGAGCTGTGTACTGGTGCCTCTCTGTGTGTGAGTTGGTGTATTAGTGTATCTGTGTGTCTGTGAATGTGTATTAGTGTCTCTGTGTGTTAGTGTGTGTATTAGTGTCTGCGTGTGACTGTGAGTCTGTGTATTAGTGTCTGTGTATTAGTGTATGTGTGGTGTGTGTATTAGTGTCTGCTTGTGTCTGTGAGTGTGTGTATTGTTGTCTCTGTGTATCAGTGAGTGTGTGTATTAGTTTATGTGTGTGTGTGTGTGTGTTAGTGCGTGTATTAGTGCATGTGTGTGTGACTGTGTGTATTAGTGTCGCTGTGTGTGAGTGTATGCATTCGAGTCTACCTGTGTCTGTGAGTGTGTATATTACTGTCTCTGTGCATCGTTAGAGTGTGTATTAGTATCTGGTGTGTGTGTGTTAATGTCTGTGTGTATTGGTGCCAGTTTGTGTCTGTGAGTGGGTGTATTAGGGTCTGTGTGTGTGTATTAGTGTCTGTATGTGTTTCTGTGAGTGTGTATTAGTGTCTCTGTGTGTCTGCGAGTGTGTATTAGTGTTTCTTTGAGCCTGTGAGTGTGTATTAGTGCCAGCGTGTGTCTGTGAGAACATAAGAACTAGGAGCAGGAGTAGGCCATCTGGCCCCTCGAGCCTGCTCCACCATTCAATGAGATCATGGCTGATCTATTGTGGACTCAGCTCCACTTTCCGGCCCGAACACCATAACCCTTAATCCCTTTATTCTTCAAAAAACTATCTATCTTTATCTTAAAAACATTTAGTGAAGGAGCCTCAACTGCTTCACTGGGCAAGGAATTCCATAGATTCACAACCCTTTGGGTGAAGACGTTCCTCCTAAACTCAGTCCTAAATCTACTTCCCCTTATTTTGAGGCTATGCCCCCTAGTTCTGCTTTAACCCGCCAGTGGAAACAACCTGCCCGCATCTATCCTATCTATTCCCTTCATAATCTTATATGTTTCTGTCAGATCCCCCCCTCATCCTTCTAAATTCCAACGAGTACAGCCCCAGTCTCCTCAACCTCTCCTCGTAATCCAACCCCTTCAGCTCTGGGATTAACCTAGTGAATCTCCTCTGCACACCCTCCAGTGCCAGTACGTCCTTTCTCAAGTAAGGAGACCAAAACTGAACACAATACTCCAGGTGTGGCCTCACTAACACCTTATACAATTGCAGCATAACCTCCCTAGTCTTGAACTCCATCCCTCTAGCAATGAAGGACAAAATTCCATTTGCCTTCTTAATCACCTGTTGCACCTGTAAACCAACTATTTGCAACTCATGCACTAGCACACCCAGGTCTCTCAGCACAGCAGCATGTTTTAATATTTTATCATTTAAATAATAATCCCTTTTGCTATTATTCCTACCAAAATGGATAACCTCACATTTGTCAACATTGTATTCCATCTGCCAGACCCTAGCCCATTCACTTCGCCTATCCAAATCCCTCTGCAGACTTCCAGTATCCTCTGCACTTTTTGCTTTACCACTCATCTTAGTGTCGTCTGCAAACTTGGACACATTGCCCTTTGTCCCCAACTCCAAATCATCTATGTAAATTGTGAACAATTGTGGGCCCAACACTGATCCCTGAGGGACACCACTAGCTACTGATTGCCAACCAGAGAAACACCCATTAATCCCCACTCTTTGCTTTCCATCAAGTAACCAATCCTCTATCCATGCTACTACTTTCCCCTTAATGCCATGCATCTTTATCTTATGCAGTAACCTTTTGTGTGGCACCTTGTCAATGGTATTCTGGAAATCCAGATATACCACATCCATTGGCTCCCCGTTATCTACCGCACTGGTCATGCCCTCAAAAATTCCACTAAATTAGTTAGGCACGACCTGCCCTTTATGAACCCATGCTGCATCTGCCCAATGGGACAATTTCCATCCAGATGCCTCGCTATTTCTTCCTTGATGATAGATTCCAGCATCTTCCCTCCTACCGAAGTTAAGCTGACTGGCCTATAATTACCCGCTTTCTGCCTACCTCCTTTTTTAAACAGTGGTGTCACGTTTGCTAATTTCCAATCCGTGTATTAGTGTCTATGTGTGTGAGTGTGTGTATTAGTGACTGTATGTGTGTCTGTAAGTGTGTATTAGTGTATCTATGTGTCGGTGAGTGAGTGTATTAGTGTGTCTGTGTGTGTGTGTTTTAGTGTCTGTGTGTGTGTGTCTGTGTCTCTGTGTGCGTCTTTGGGTTTGTGCATTAGTGTATGTGTGTGGCTGTGTGTGTTTGTGAGTTTGTGTGTTAGTGTCTGTGTCTTTGAGTGTGTGTATTACTATATGTGCGTGTGTGTGTATTAGTGTCTCTGTGTGTTGTGCGAGTGTGTATTTTAATGCATCTGCGTGCCAGTGAGTGAGTGTATTAGTGTCTGTGTGTGAGTGGTGTATGCGTGACTCTGTGTGTCTGTGTGTGTGTATTAGTGTCTCTGTGTGTGTATTTGAGTTTGTGCATTAGTATATGTGTGTGTCTGTGTGTGTGTGTTAGTGTCTGTGTTTGTGTGAGTGTGTGTATTAGTTTACCTGCATGTCAGTGTGTGTGTGTATTAGTGTCTGTGTGTGAGTGGTTGTATTAGTTTCTCTGTGTGTGTGTATTAGTGTCTCTGTGTGTATCTTTGAGTTTGTGCATTAGTGCATGTGTGTGTCTGTGTGTATGTATTAGTGTATGTGAGTGTGTGCATTAGTGTCTGAGTTGTGTGAGTGAGTTGATTAGTGTCTCTGTGTGTATCTGAGACTGGGTATATTAGCGTCTCTGTGTGTCAGTGAGTGTCTGTCTTAGTGTCTGGGAGAGTGTGTGAATATTCGTGTCTCTGCGTGACTGTGAGTGTGTGTGTCAGTGTCTCTGTGTTTGCGAGTGTGTATTAGTGTCTCTGTGTGACTGTGAGTGTGTGTCTTTGTGTGTATGTGAGTGTGTGTAATTGTGTGTCTGCGAGTGTGTGTATTAGTGTCTCTGTGTGTCTGTGAATGTGTGTTAGTGTCTCTGTGTGTATGTGAGTGTGTGTATTAGTGTCTCTGTGTGTCTGCGAGTGTGTGTATTAGTGTCTCGGTGTATCTGTGAGTGTGTGTATTAGTGTCTCTGTGTGTATGTGAGTGTGTGTATTAGTGTCTCTGTGTGTCTGTGAGTGTGTGTATTAGTGTCTCTGTGTGTATGTGAGTGTGTGTATTAGTGTCTCGGTGTATCTGTGAGTGTGTGTATTAGTGTCTCGGTGTATCTGTGAGTGTGTGTATTAGTGTCTCTGTGTGTATGTGAGTGTGTGTATTAGTGTCTCTGTGTGTCTGTGAGTGTGTGTATTAGTGTCTCTGTGTGTCTGAGTGTGTGTATTAGTGTCTCTGTGTGTCTGTGAGTGTGTGTATTAGTGTCTCTGTGTGTCTGTGAGTGTGTGTATTAGTGTCTCTGTGTGTCTGTGAGTGTGTGTATTAGTGTCTCTGTGTGTATGTGAGTGTGTGTATTAGTGTCTCTGTGTGTATGTGAGTGTGTGTTAGTGTCTCTGTGTGTCTGTGAGTGTGTGTATTTGTGTCTCTGTGTGTCTGTGAGTGTGTGTTAGTGTCTCGGTGTATCTGTGAGTGTGTGTATTAGTGTCTCGGTGTATCTGTGAGTGTGTGTGTTAGTGTCTCTGTGAGTGTGTGTGTGTGTATTAGTGTCTCTGTGTGTCTGTGAGTGTGTGTATTAGTGTCTCGGTGTATCTGTGAGTGTGTGTGTTAGTGTCTCTGTGAGTGTGTGAGTGTGTGTATTAGTGTCTCTGTGTGTCTGTGAGTGTGTGTATTAGTGTCTCTGTGTGTCTGTGAGTGTGTGTATTAGTGTCTCGGTGTATCTGTGAGTGTGTGTTAGTGTCTCTGTGTGTATGTGAGTGTGTGTATTAGTGTCTCTGTGTGTCTGTGAGTGTGTGTATTAGTGTCTCTGTGTGTATGTGAGTGTGTGTATTAGTGTCTCTGTGTCTGTGAGTGTGTGTATTAGTGTATCTGTGAGTGTGTGTATTAGTGTCTCTGTGTGTCTGTGAGTGTGTGTATTAGTGTCTCTGTGTGTATGTGAGTGTGTGTATTAGTGTCTCTGTGTCTGTGAGTGTGTGTATTAGTGTGTCTGCGAGTGTGTGTATTAGTGTCTCTGTGTGTCTGTGAGTGTGTGTATTAGTGTCTCTGTGTGTCTGTGAGTGTGTGTATTAGTGTCTCGGTGTATCTGTGAGTGTGTGTTAGTGTCTCTGTGTGTCTGCGAGTGAGTGTATTAGTGTCTCGGTGTATCTGTGAGTGTGTGTATTAGTGTCTCTGTGTGTATGTGAGTGTGTGTATTAGTGTCTCTGTGTGTCTGTGAGTGTGTGTATTAGTGTCTCTGTGTGTCTGTGTGTGTGTGTATTAGTGTCTCTGTGTGTATGTGAGTGTGTGTATTAGTGTCTCTGTGTGTCTGTGAGTGTGTGTATTAGTGTCTCTGTGTGTCTGTGAGTGTGTGTATTAGTGTCTCTGTGTGTATGTGAGTGTGTGTATTAGTGTCTCTGTGTGTCTGTGAGTGTGTGTATTTGTGTTATGGGCCAGGGTTTAGAGAACCACAAAGTGTATCTTGGAGTTCCCCTGACCCACAAATTTTAATAGATTGTGTTATGGGGAGCACATGGCCCACACTACAGTGGGGTACAGCAGAAATGGAAACGTATTTTTCGAAGCAAAACAATGTTTATTCTATAAATTCAAGTTAACCTTTTTAAAACATACAGTGAACAACTTAGGAACCATTAATTCAAATTCAACCCCCAAAGAATACAACACTAAGTATTCCGTAAGCTGTCCTTTTGACATCCAGAAGACTTCAGACACATTTTACCAGAGGGACGTTAGGTTTACATTCACTACTGAGAACATTTATAATTCTGAATTCACCAAATGATCAAGGGATAGTTTCTCATGGCAGAGAGATCAACAGTACACCTGCTCTGTCTGGCTTCAGCTCCAACACTGAAAACAAATCTAAAACACACCCTGGAGCAAACAGCCAAAATGAAAGAAAAAGCGGACAGACAGCCCATCTCCACCCACTCTCTGACATCACTGCAGTAATAAACACCCATTTCTGTAAGGTACTTCACTATAGATATTTATATACACACCCATTTATAAACATCCATTTCTTACAGGTACTCGCACATGACAGTGTCTGTGTGTGTGTGTGTGAGAGTGTGTGCATTAGAGTCTCCATGTGCCTGTGGGTGTGTGGATGTATGTCTCTGTGTGTCTGTGAGAATGTGCATAAGTGTGTGTGTGTGTATTAGTGTCTCTATGTGTGTCTGTGAGTGTGTGTATTAGTGTCTCTGTGTCTGAGAGTGCGTTAGTGTCTCTGTGTCTGAGAGTGCGTTAGTGTCTCTGTGTGTATGTAAGTGTGTGTATTTGTGTGTCTGTGAGTGTGCGTATTAGTGCCTCTGTGTGTTTGTGAGTGTGTGTATTAGTGTTTCTGTGTGTCTGTGAGTGTGTGTGCTACTGTCTGTTTGAGTCTGTGAGTGTATGTATTAGTGTGTCTGTGAGTGTGTGTATTGGTGCCTCTGTTTGTCTGTGAGTGTGTGCATTAGTGTGTGTGTGTGATTGTGTGTATTAGTGTCCCTGTGTGTTTCAATTTATCTATCAATGTATCTGTGTATTTCTGTGTGTGTGAGTTTTGTGTCTCTGGGTCTGTAAGTGTGTACATTAGTGTCTCTGTGTGTCAGTGAGTGTGTGAATTAGTGTCTCTGGGTGTCTGTGAGTGTGTGTATTAGTGTCTGTGTGTGACTGTGAGTGTATGTATTAGTGCGCCTGTGTGTGTGTGTATTCATGTCTGTGTGTGTCTGTGAGTGTGTGTATTAGTGTATCTGTGAGTCTGTGAGTGTGTATTAGTGCCTGTGGGTGAGTATGTGTATTATTGTGTCTGTGTCTCTGAGTGTGTATATTACTGTCTCTATGTATCAGTGAGTGTGTGTAATAGCGTCTGTGTGTGCATGTGGATTAGTGTCTATGTGTGCCTGTGAGTGTGTGCATTAGTGCTTGTGTGTGAGAGTGTGTGTATTAGTGTGCATGTGTGTGTGTCTGTTTGTGTGTGTCTTTGTGTGTGTGTGTCTGAGTATGTATTAGTGTATCTGCTTGTCAGTTAGTGTGTGTATTAGTGTCTCTGTGTGTCGTTGAGTGTGTGTATTAGTGTCTGTGTGTGGCTGTGTGTGTTTATGAGTTTGTGTATTCGTGCCTCTGCCTGTGTCTTTGTGTGTCTGTATTAGTGTCTATGTGTGTGAGGGGGTGTATTAATGTCTGTGTTTGTGTCTGTGAGTGTGTGTATTATTGTCTCTGTGTGAGTGTGTGTGTATTTGTGTCTCTGTGTCTGTGAGTGTGAATTAGTGTCCCTGTGTGTCTGTTTTGTGTGAGTGTGTGTATTAGTGTGTCTGTGTGTGAGTGTGCGTATTGCTGTCTGTGTGTTTGTCTGTGAGTGTGTGCATTAGTGTATCTGTGTGTGTGTATTAGTGTCTGTGTGTGTGTATTAGAGTCTCTGTTTAGTCTGTGAGTGGATGTGTATTAGTGCATCTGTGTGTGAGATTGTGCCCATTGGTGTCTTTGTGTGTGTGAGTGAGTGTGTGTATTAGGGTCTATCTGTGTGTCTGTGAGTGTGTGTATTTGTGTTTGCGTGTGTGACTGTGTGTGTGTGTGTGTGTATTACTGTCTCTGTGTGAGTGTGTATTTGTGTCCCTGTGTGTGTCTGTGAGTGTGTGTATTACTGTCTGTGTGTGTGTGCATTAGTGCTTGTGTGTATTACTGTGCATGTGTGTGTGCCTGTGAGTATGTATTAGTGAATCTGCGTGTCAGTGCGTGTGTGTATTAGTCTATCTACAGGTCGGCGCAACATCGAGGGCTGAAGGGCCTGTACTGCACTGTAATGTTCTGTGTTCTATGTTCTATCTGTGTGTCTGAGAGTGTGTGTATTTGTGTGTGTGTGAATGTGTGTATTAGAGTCTTTGTGTGCGGCTGTGAGTGTGTCTATTAGTTTCTGTGTGTGTGTATATTCGTGTCTCTGTCTGTGTGTGGATGTATTAATGTCTGCGTGAGTCAGTGATTGTGTGTATTAGTGTATCTGTGTGTGAGTGTGTGTATTAGTGTCGCAGTCTGTCTGTGAGTGTTTATTAGAGTCTGTGTGTGAGTATGTGTATTATTGTCTCTGTGCCTGTGAGTGTGTTTATCAGTGTCAGTGTGTGTGTGTATTAGTGTCAGTGTGTGTCTGTGAGTGTGTATATTTCTTTCTCTATGTGTCTGTGTGTGTGAATTATTGTCTGTGTGTGTGTGTATTAGTGTCTGTGTGTGTCTGTGAGTTTGTATTAGTGTATCTGCGTGTCAGTGAGTGTGCGTCTTTGTGTCTGTTTGCGTGAGTGTGTGTATTAGTTTCTCTGTGTGTCATTGAGCGTGTGTATTAGTGTCTCTGTTTCTGTGAGTGTTTGTATTAGTGTATCAGTGTCAGTGAGTGTGCGTCTTTGTGTCTGTTTGCGTGAGTGTGTGCATTAGTGTCTCTGTGAGTGTGTATTAGTGCCTTTGTGCCTGAGTATATTACTGTCTCTGTGTAAGTGTGTTAGTGTCTGTGTGAGTGTGAGTGTATTATTGTCTTTGTATGTGTGTGTGTGAGTGTGTTAGTGTCTGTGTGAGTGTGAGTGTATTGCTGTCTCTGCATGTGTGTGTGAGTGTGTTCGTGTCTGTGTGAGTGTGAGTGTATTACTGTCTCTGCATGTGTGTGTGTGAGTGTGTGTGTATTACTGTCTCTGTATGAGTGTGTGAGTGTGTTAGTCTCTGTGTGAGTGCATTACAGTCTCTGTCTGTGCGTGTGTGTGCATTACTGTGTGTGTGTTAGTATCTGTGTGAGTGTGAGTGTATTGCTGTATCTGCTTGTGTGTGTGTGAGTGTATTACTGTATGTGTGTGTGAGTGTGTTAGTGTCTGTGTGGATATGCGAGTGTATTGCTGTCTCTGTATGTGTGAGTGTGAGTGTATTACTGTCTCTGTATGTGTTCGTGAGTGTATTACTGTCTCTGTATGTGTGTATGTGTGTGTTAGTGTCTGTGTGTGTGTGAGTGTATTACTGCCTCTGGATGTGTGTGAGTGTGTGTCAGAGTATGTGAGTGTATTACTGTCTCTGTCTGTGTGTGTATGCGAGTGTGTTACTGTATGCATGTGTGTGGTTCAGTGTCTGTGTGAGTGTGAATGCATAACTGTCTCTGTCCGTGTGTGTGTGTGTGTATTACTGTATGTGTGTCGGTGTGTCTGTTACTGTCTGTGTGAGTGTGAGGGTATTACTGTCTCTGTATGTGTGTGTCAGTGTGTGTTAGTGTCTGTGTAAGTGTGAGTATATTACTGTCTCTGTATGTGCGTGTGAGTGTGTTAGTGTCTGTGTGAGTGGTCTGTGAGTGTGTGTGTGTGTGTGTTAGTGTATGTGTGTGTGTCAGTGTCAGTGTGTGAGTGTGAGTATATGAGTGTGTGTGTGAGTGCATTACTGTCTGTGTGTGAGTGTGTTACTGTTTCTGTGTCTGTGTGTGAGTGTGTTACTGTCTCTGTGAGTGTGTGTATTAGTATATATTTATTTCACTCCCTCCACACCACGCCGACCATACTTGTGATGTCTTTCCCAGGCTGATGTATAATTTCATTGTGTATTTCCCTTCCTCACAGTGAACCTCATCACAATTGTGGTCCTGAAGAGAAGAAACTGCGGGCTGTCCAAATGTGTGAGTTGTTACCTGTTGGCCATGGCAGTGGGGGATCTCCTGGTCGTGATTCTCGACCTGATATTCAGACACATTCCCATTGTTTTTAGGGAACAGTTTTATTTCCTGTGGTCCATCCCCGTGTGTAATATCCACGCCGCCCTGCTTTATGCAGCCACTGACTGTTCTGTCTGGTTCACCGTCACTTTCACCTTTGATCGATTTGTGGCCATTTGTTGCCCGAGGCTGAAAAGTAAATATTGCAGCGAGAAAGCGGCGGCTGTGGTTCTGGGAACAGTGGCTGTGCTGAGCTGTCTGAAGGACATTTCCTGGGGGGTGATGCTGTCCGGTGGGTATCGGCTGGGGAACGACCCCTGGTTTTGTGATGTCACAATGGGTGTTATGTCCTCTCCGGTCTGGGGACCAATCGAGTTCCTCCACCACATTCTAACCCCGTGTGTTCCATTCGCCCTGATTCTGCTGCTCAATGTTCTCACCGTCAGACACATTGTCCTGAGCAGCAGGGCCCGCAGGAGACTCCGGGCTCACAGCAGTGGGCACAGTGCCAGAGACCCGGAGATGGAGAGTCGCAGCAAATCCATCATCTTACTCTTCGTTATCTCCGCCAACTTCATCCTGTTATGGTCAACGGTAATGGTTTATTCTATATGGAACCGGATGCGGTGGCTGGGGTATAAGTCTGTATGGTTAGATGATTATGTTCAGGAATTGGGCTTCATGTTGCAGCTCCTGAGCTGCTGCACAAACACTGCGATTTACGCCGTGACACAGACTCAGTTCAGGCAGCAGTTGAAAAATGTGCTGAAAGTTCCCTTTCGTTCAATTCTTCAATTCATTAAATCCTGAGAGGAAACCCCACCCACTCGGCATCTCTCTCCTCGCACTGCCGGTGAAACTGACCCTCCCCAGCCAGCCTCACCCTGATTTACCATTCTGCATGACCAGGACTATCGGTGGGTGGGTGTGACTCCCCCCATTGCCGATCAGCTGGGAGTGTGCTTCCCCGCATTGCCGATCAGCTGGGAGTGTGCTTCCCCGCATTGCCGGGCAGCTGGGTGTGTGCTTCCCCGCATTGCCGATCAGCTGGGTGTGTCCTTCCCCCCATTGCCGATCAGCTGGGTGTGTCCTTCCCCCCATTGCCGATCAGCTGGGTGTGTGCTTCCCCCCATTGCCGATCAGCTGGGTGTGTGCTTTCCCCCATTGCCGATCAGCTGGGTGTGTGCTTCCCCCCCCATTGCCGATCAGCTGGGCGTGTGCTTCCCCCCATTGCCGATCAGCTGGGCGTGTGCTTCCCCCCATTGCCGATCAGCTGGGAGTGTGCGTCCCCCCATTGCCGATCAGCTGGGAGTGTGCGTCCCCCCATTGCCGATCAGCTGGGTGTGTGCTTCCCCGCATTGCCGATCAGCTGGGTGTGTGCTTCCCCGCATTGCCGATCAGCTGGGAGTGTGCTTCCCCCCATTGCCGATCAGCTGGGTGTGTGCTTCCCCGCATTGCCGATCAGCTGGGTGTGTGCTTCCCCCCATTGCCGATCAGCTGGGTGTGTGCTTCCCCCCATTGCCGATCAGCTGGGTGTGTGCTTCCCCGCATTGCCGATCAGCTGGGTCTGTCCTTCCCCCCATTGCCGATCAGCTGGGAGTGTGCTTCCCCGCATTGCCGATCAGCTGGGTCTGTCCTTCCCCCCATTGCCGATCAGCTGGGTGTTTCCTTCCCCCCATTGCCGATCAGCTGGGTCTGTCCTTCCCCCCATTGCCGATCAGCTGGGAGTGTGCTTCCCCCCATTGCCGATCAGCTGGGAGTGTGCTTACCCCCATTGCCGATCAGCTGGGTGTGTCCTTCCCCCCATTGCCGATCAGCTGGGTCTGTCCTTCCCCCCATTGCCGATCAGCTGGGTGTGTGCTTCCCCGCATTGCCGATCAGCTGCGTCTGTCCTTCCCCCCCATTGCCGATCAGCTGGGTCTGTCCTTCCCCCCATTGCCGATCAGCTGGGTCTGTCCTTCCCCCCATTGCCGATCAGCTGGGTGTGTGCTTCCCCCCATTGCCGATCAGCTGGGTGTGTGCTTCCCCCCATTGCCGATCAGCTGGGTATGTGCTTCCCCCCATTGCCGATCAGCTGGGTGTGTGCTTCCCCCCATTGCTGATCAGCTGGGTCTGTCCTTCCCCCCATTGCCGATCAGCTGGGTCTGTCCTTCCCCCCCATTGCCGATCAGCTGGGCGTGTGCTTCCCCCCATTGCCGATCAGCTTGGTGTGTGCTTCCCCCCATTGCCGATCAGCTGGGTCTGTCCTTCCCCGCATTGCCGATCAGCTGGGAGTGTCCTTCCCCGCATTGCCGATCAGCTGGGTGTGTGCTTCCCCCCATTGCCGATCAGCTGGGTCTGTCCTTCCCCGCATTGCCGATCAGCTGGGTGTGTGCTTCCCCCCATTGCCGATCAGCTGGGAGTGTCCTTCCCCGCATTGCCGATCAGCTGGGTGTGTGCTTCCCCCCATTGCCGATCAGCTGGGTGTTTCCTTCCCCCCATTGCCGATCAGCTGGGTCTGTCCTTCCCCGCATTGCCGATCAGCTGGGTGTGTGCTTCCCCCCATTGCCGATCAGCTGGGTGTGTGCTTCCCCGCATTGCCGATCAGCTGGGTGTGTGCTTCCCCCCATTGCCGATCAGCTGGGAGTGTCCTTCCCCGCATTGCCGATCAGCTGGGTATGTGCTTCCCCCCATTGCCGATCAGCTGGGTGTGTGCTTCCCCGCATTTCCGATCAGCTGGGTGTGTGCTTCCCCCCATTGCCGATCAGCTGGGTGTGTGCTTCCCCGCATTGCCGATCAGCTGGGTCTGTCCTTCCCCGCATTGCCGATCAGCTGGGTGTGTGCTTCCCCCCATTGCCGATCAGCTGGGAGTGTCCTTCCCCCCATTGCCGATCAGCTGGGTCTGTCCTTCCCCGCATTGCCGATCAGCTGGGTGTGTGCTTCCCCCCATTGCCGATCAGCTGGGTCTGTCCTTCCCCCCATTGCCGATCAGCTGGGTCTGTCCTTCCCCGCATTGCCGATCAGCTGGGTGTGTGCTTCCCCCCATTGCCGATCAGCTGGGATTGTGCTTCCCCCCATTGCCGATCAGCTGGGTGTGTGCTTCCCCCCATTGCCGATCAGCTGGGTGTGTGCTTCCCCGCATTGCCGATCAGCTGGGTGTGTCCTTCCCCCCATTGCCGATCAGCTGGGAGTGTCCTTCCCCCCATTGCCGATCAGCTGGGTGTGTGCTTCCCCGCATTGCCGATCAGTTGGGTCTGTCCTTCCCGCCATTGCCGATCAGATGGGTGTGTGCTTCCCCCCATTGCCGATCAGCTGGGTGTGTGCTTCCCCGCATTGCCGATCAGTTGGGTCTGTCCTTCCCCCCATTGCCGATCAGCTGGGTGTGTGCTTCCCCGCATTGCCGATCAGCTGGGTGTGTGCTTCCCCCCATTGCCGATCAGCTGGGTGTGTCCTTCCCCCCATTGCCGATCAGCTGGGTGTGTGCTTCCCCGCATTGCCGATCAGCTGGGTGTGTGCTTCCCCCCATTGCCGATCAGCTCGGTGTGTGCTTCCCCACATTGCCGATCAGCTGTGTGTGTGCTTCCCCGCATTGCCGATCAGCTGGGTGTGTCCTTCCCCGCATTGCCGATCAGCTGGGTGTGTGCTTCCCCCCTTTGCCGATCAGCTGGGAGTGTGCTTCCCCGCATTGCCGATCAGTTGGGTGTGTGCTTCCCCCCATTGCCGATCAGCTGGGAGTGTCCTTCCCCCCATTGCCGATCAGCTAGGTGTGTGCTTCCCCCCATTGCCGATCAGCTGGGTGTGTCCTTCCCCCCATTGCCGATCAGCTGGGTGTGTGCTTCCCCCCATTGCCGATCAGCTGGGTGTGTCCTTCCCCCCATTGCCGATCAGCTGGGTGTGTGCTTCCCCCCATTGCCGATCAGCTGGGTGTGTCCTTCCCCCCATAGCCGATCAGCTGGGTCTGTCCTTCCCCCCATTGCCGATCTGTTGGGAGTGTCCTTCCCCCCATTGCCGATCAGCTGGGTGTGTGCTTCCCCCCATTGCCGATCAGCTGGGAGTGTCCTTCCCCCCATTGCCGATCAGCTGGGTGTGTGCTGCCCCGCATTGCCGATCTGTTGGGAGTGTCCTTCCCCCCATTGCCGATCAGCTGGGTGTGTGCTTCCCCCCATTGCCGATCAGCTGGGTGTGTGCTTCCCCCCATTGCCGATCAGCTGGGTGTGTGCTTCCCCGCATTGCCGATCAGCTGGGAGTGTCCTTCCCCCCATTGCCGATCAGCTGGGTCTGTCCTTCCCCCCATTGCCGATCAGCTGTGAGTGTGCTTCCCCCCATTGCCGATCAGCTGGGTCTGTCCTTCCCCCCATTGCCGATCAGCTGGGTGTGTGCTTCCCCGCATTGCCGATCAGCTGGGTGTGTGCTTCCCCCCATTGCCGATCAGCTGGGAGTGTGCTTCCCCCCATTGCCGATCAGCTGGGTCTGTCCTTCCCCCCATTGCCGATCAGCTGGGCGTGTGCTTCCCCCATTGCCGATCAGCTGGGTGTGTGCTTCCCCCCATTGCCGATCAGCTGGGTGTGTCCTTCCCCGCATTGCCGGGCAGCTGGGTCTGTCCTTCCCCCCATTGCCGATCAGCTGGGTGTGTGCTTCCCCCCATTGCCGATCAGCTGGGTGTGTCCTTCCCCCCATTGCCGATCAGCTGGGTCTGTCCTTCCCCCCATTGCCGATCAGCTGGGTGTGTGCTTCCCCCCATTGCCGATCAGCTGGGAGCGTGCTTCCCCGCATTGCCGATCAGCTGGGTGTGTGCTTCCCCCCATTGCCGATCAGCTGGGAGTGTCCTTCCCCCCATTGCCGATCAGCTGGGTGTGTGCTTCCCCCCATTGCCGATCAGCTGGGAGCGTGCTTCCCCGCATTGCCGATCAGCTGGGTGTGTGCTTCCCCCCATTGCCGATCAGCTGGGTGTGTGCTTCCCCCCATTGCCGATCAGCTGGGTGTGTGCTTCCCCGCATTGCCGATCAGCTGGGTATGTGCTTCCCCCCATTGCCGATCAGCTGGGTGTGTGCTTCACCCCATTGCCGATCAGCTGGGTCTGTCCTTCCCCCCATTGCCGATCAGCTGGGTGTGTGCTTCCCCCCCATTGCCGATCAGCTGGGCGTGTGCTTCCCCCCATTGCCGATCAGCTGGGTGTGTGCTTCCCCCCATTGCCGATCAGCTGGGCGTGTGCTTCCCCCCATTGCCGATCAGCTGGGTGTGTGCTTCCCCCCATTGCCGATCAGCTGGGAGTGTCCTGCCCCGCATTGCCGATCAGCTGGGTATGTGCTTCCCCCCATTGCCGATCAGCTGGGTGTGTGCTTCCCCCCATTGCCGATCAGCTGGGTCTGTCCTTCCCACCATTGCCGATCAGCTGGGAGTGTGCGTCCCCCCATTGCCGATCAGCTGGGTCTGTCCTTCCCCCCATTGCCGATCAGCTGGGTGTGTGCTTCCCCGCATTGCCGATCAGCTGGGAGTGTGCTTCCCCGCATTGCCGATCAGCTGGGTGTGTCCTTCCCCCCATTGCCGATCAGCTGGGTGTGTGCTTCCCCGCATTGCCGATCAGCTGGGAGTGTGCTTCCCCGCATTGCCGATCAGCTGGGTGTGTGACTCCCCCCATTGCCGATCAGCTGGGTCTGTCCTTCCCCCCATTGCCGATCAGCTGGGTGTGTCCTTCCCCCCATTGCCGATCAGCTGGGTGTGTGCTTCCCCGCATTGCCGATCAGCTGGGTGTGTGACTCCCCCCATTGCCGATCAGCTGGGTGTGTCCTTCCCCCCATTGCCGATCAGCTGGGTGTGTCCTTCCCCCCATTGCCGATCAGCTGGGTGTGTGCTTCCCCCCATTGCCGATCAGCTGGGAGTGTTCTTCCCCCCTTTGCCGAACAGCTGGGTCTGTCCTTCCCCGCATTGCCGATCAGCTGGGTGTGTGCTTCCCCGCATTGCCGATCAGCTGGGTCTGTCCTTCCCCGCATTGCCGATCAGCTGGGTGTGTGCTTCCCCCCATTGCCGATCAGCTGGGAGTGTCCTTCCCCCCATTGCCGATCAGCTGGGTCTGTCCTTCCCCGCATTGCCGATCAGCTGGGTGTGTGCTTCCCCCCATTGCCGATCAGCTGGGTCTGTCCTTCCCCCCATTGCCGATCAGCTGGGTCTGTCCTTCCCCGCATTGCCGATCAGCTGGGTGTGTGCTTCCCCCCATTGCCGATCAGCTGGGATTGTGCTTCCCCCCATTGCCGATCAGCTGGGTGTGTGCTTCCCCCCATTGCCGATCAGCTGGGTGTGTGCTTCCCCGCATTGCCGATCAGCTGGGTGTGTCCTTCCCCCCATTGCCGATCAGCTGGGAGTGTCCTTCCCCCCATTGCCGATCAGCTGGGTGTGTGCTTCCCCGCATTGCCGATCAGTTGGGTCTGTCCTTCCCGCCATTGCCGATCAGATGGGTGTGTGCTTCCCCCCATTGCCGATCAGCTGGGTGTGTGCTTCCCCGCATTGCCGATCAGTTGGGTCTGTCCTTCCCCCCATTGCCGATCAGCTGGGTGTGTGCTTCCCCGCATTGCCGATCAGCTGGGTGTGTGCTTCCCCCCATTGCCGATCAGCTGGGTGTGTCCTTCCCCCCATTGCCGATCAGCTGGGTGTGTGCTTCCCCGCATTGCCGATCAGCTGGGTGTGTGCTTCCCCCCATTGCCGATCAGCTCGGTGTGTGCTTCCCCGCATTGCCGATCAGCTGTGTGTGTGCTTCCCCGCATTGCCGATCAGCTGGGTGTGTCCTTCCCCGCATTGCCGATCAGCTGGGTGTGTGCTTCCCCCCTTTGCCGATCAGCTGGGAGTGTGCTTCCCCGCATTGCCGATCATTTGGGTGTGTGCTTCCCCCCATTGCCGATCAGCTGGGAGTGTCCTTCCCCCCATTGCCGATCAGCTAGGTGTGTGCTTCCCCCCATTGCCGATCAGCTGGGTGTGTCCTTCCCCCCATTGCCGATAAGCTGGGTGTGTGCTTCCCCCCATTGCCGATCAGCTGGGTGTGTCCTTCCCCCCATTGCCGATCAGCTGGGTGTGTGCTTCCCCCCATTGCCGATCAGCTGGGTGTGTCCTTCCCCCCATAGCCGATCAGCTGGGTCTGTCCTTCCCCCCATTGCCGATCTGTTGGGAGTGTCCTTCCCCCCATTGCCGATCAGCTGGGTGTGTGCTTCCCCCCATTGCCGATCAGCTGGGAGTGTCCTTCCCCCCATTGCCGATCAGCTGGGTGTGTGCTGCCCCGCATTGCCGATCTGTTGGGAGTGTCCTTCCCCCCATTGCCGATCAGCTGGGTGTGTGCTTCCCCCCATTGCCGATCAGCTGGGTGTGTGCTTCCCCCCATTGCCGATCAGCTGGGTGTGTGCTTCCCCGCATTGCCGATCAGCTGGGAGTGTCCTTCCCCCCATTGCCGATCAGCTGGGTCTGTCCTTCCCCCCATTGCCGATCAGCTGTGAGTGTGCTTCCCCCCATTGCCGATCAGCTGGGTCTGTCCTTCCCCCCATTGCCGATCAGCTGGGTGTGTGCTTCCCCGCATTGCCGATCAGCTGGGTGTGTGCTTCCCCCCATTGCCGATCAGCTGGGAGTGTGCTTCCCCCCATTGCCGATCAGCTGGGTCTGTCCTTCCCCCCATTGCCGATCAGCTGGGCGTGTGCTTCCCCCATTGCCGATCAGCTGGGTGTGTGCTTCCCCCCATTGCCGATCAGCTGGGTGTGTCCTTCCCCGCATTGCCGGGCAGCTGGGTCTGTCCTTCCCCCCATTGCCGATCAGCTGGGTGTGTGCTTCCCCCCATTGCCGATCAGCTGGGTGTGTCCTTCCCCCCATTGCCGATCAGCTGGGTCTGTCCTTCCCCCCATTGCCGATCAGCTGGGTGTGTGCTTCCCCCCATTGCCGATCAGCTGGGAGCGTGCTTCCCCGCATTGCCGATCAGCTGGGTGTGTGCTTCCCCCCATTGCCGATCAGCTGGGAGTGTCCTTCCCCCCATTGCCGATCAGCTGGGTGTGTGCTTCCCCCCATTGCCGATCAGCTGGGAGCGTGCTTCCCCGCATTGCCGATCAGCTGGGTGTGTGCTTCCCCCCATTGCCGATCAGCTGGGTGTGTGCTTCCCCCCATTGCCGATCAGCTGGGTGTGTGCTTCCCCGCATTGCCGATCAGCTGGGTGTGTGCTTCCCCCCATTGCCGATCAGCTGGGTGTGTGCTTCACCCCATTGCCGATCAGCTGGGTCTGTCCTTCCCCCCATTGCCGATCAGCTGGGTGTGTGCTTCCCCCCCATTGCCGATCAGCTGGGCGTGTGCTTCCCCCCATTGCCGATCAGCTGGGTGTGTGCTTCCCCCCATTGCCGATCAGCTGGGTGTGTGCTTCCCCCCATTGCCGATCAGCTGGGTGTGTGCTTCCCCCCATTGCCGATCAGCTGGGAGTGTCCTGCCCCGCATTGCCGATCAGCTGGGTATGTGCTTCCCCCCATTGCCGATCAGCTGGGTGTGTGCTTCCCCCCATTGCCGATCAGCTGGGTCTGTCCTTCCCCCCATTGCCGATCAGCTGGGAGTGTGCGTCCCCCCATTGCCGATCAGCTGGGTCTGTCCTTCCCCCCATTGCCGATCAGCTGGGTGTGTGCTTCCCCGCATTGCCGATCAGCTGGGAGTGTGCTTCCCCGCATTGCCGATCAGCTGGGTGTGTCCTTCCCCCCATTGCCGATCAGCTGGGTGTGTGCTTCCCCGCATTGCCGATCAGCTGGGAGTGTGCTTCCCCGCATTGCCGATCAGCTGGGTGTGTGACTCCCCCCATTGCCGATCAGCTGGGTCTGTCCTTCCCCCCATTGCCGATCAGCTGGGTGTGTCCTTCCCCCCATTGCCGATCAGCTGGGTGTGTGCTTCCCCGCATTGCCGATCAGCTGGGTGTGTGACTCCCCCCATTGCCGATCAGCTGGGTGTGTCCTTCCCCCCATTGCCGATCAGCTGGGTGTGTCCTTCCCCCCATTGCCGATCAGCTGGGTGTGTGCTTCCCCCCATTGCCGATCAGCTGGGAGTGTGCTTCCCCCCTTTGCCGAACAGCTGGGTGTGTCCTTCCCCCCATTGCCGATCAGCTGGGTGTGTGCTTCCCCCCATTGCCGATCAGCTGGGAGTGTGCTTCCCCCCTTTGCCGAACAGCTGGGTCTGTCCTTCCCCGCATTGCCGATCAGCTGGGTGTGTGCTTCCCCACATTGCCGATCAGCTGGGAGTGTGCTTCCCCCCATTGCCGATCAGCTGGGTGTGTGCCTCCCCGCATTGCCGATCAGCTGGGTCTGTCCTTCCCCCCATTGCCGATCAGCTGGGTGTGTGCCTCCCCCATTGCCAATCAGCTAGGTGTGTGCTTCCCCCCATTGCCGATCAGCTAGGTGTGTGCTTCCCCCCATTGCCGATCAGCTGGGCGTGTGCTTCCCCCCATTGCCGATCAGCTAGGTGTGTGCTTCCCCCCATTGCCGATCAGCTGGGTGTGTGCTTCCCCGCATTGCCGATCAGCTGGGTGTGTTCTTCCCCCCCTTTGCCGAACAGCTGGGTCTGTGCTTCCCCCCATTGCCGATCAGCTGGGTGTGTCCTTCCCCCCATTGCCGATCAGCTGGGTGTGTGCTTCCCCGCATTGCCGATCAGCTGGGAGTGTGCTTCCCCCCATTGCCGATCAGCTGGATGTGTGCTTCCCCGCATTGCCGATCAGCTGGGAGTGTGCTTCCCCCCATTGCCGATCAGCTGGGTGTGTTCTTCCCCCCCCATTGCCGATCAGCTGGGTGTGTGCTTCCCCCCATTGCCGATCAGCTGGGAGTGTGCTTCCCCGCATTGCCGATCAGCTGGATGTGTGCTTCCCCGCATTGCCGATCAGCTGGGTGTGTGCTTCCCCCCATTGCCGATCAGCTGGGTGTGTCCTTCCCCGCATTGCCGATCAGCTGGGTGTGTCCTTCCCCCCCATTGCCGATCAGCTGGGCGTGTGCTTCCCCCCATTGCCGATCAGCTGGGTTTGTGCTTCCCCCCATTGCCGATCAGCTGGGTGTGTGCTTCCCCCCATTGCCGATCAGCTGGGTGTGTGCTTCCCCCCATTGCCGATCAGCTGGGTGTGTGCTTCCCCCCATTGCCGATCAGCTGGGTCTGTCCTTCCCCCCATTGCCGATCAGCTGGGTCTGCCCTTCCCCCCATTGCCGATCAGCTGGGTGTGTGCTTCCCCGCATTGCCGATCAGCTGGGTGTGTGCTTCCCCCCATTGCCGATCAGCTGGGTCTGTCCTTCCCCCCATTGCCGATCAGCTGGGTGTGTGCTTTCCCCGCATTGCCGATCAGCTGGGTGTGTGCTTCCCCCCATTGCCGATCAGCTGGGTCTGTCCTTCCCCGCATTGCCGATCAGCTGGGTGTGTGCTTCCCCCCACTGCCGATCAGCTGGGTCTGTCCTTCCCCCCATTGCCGATCAGCTGGGTGTGTGCTTCCCCCCATTGCCGATCAGCTGGGTCTGTCCTTCCCCCCATTGCCGATCAGCTGGGTGTGTGCTTCCCCCCATTGCCGATCAGCTGGGTCTGCCCTTCCCCCCATTGCCGATCAGCTGGGTCTGTCCTTCCCCCCATTGCCGATCAGCTGGGTCTGTCCTTCCCCCCATTGCCGATCAGCTGGGTGTGTGCTTCCCCCCATTGCCGATCAGCTGGGTGTGTCCTTCCCCCCATTGCCGATCAGCTGGGTGTGTGCTTCCCCCCATTGCCGATCAGCTGGGTGTGTGCTTTCCCCCATTGCCGATCAGCTGGGCGTGTGCTTCCCCCCATTGCCGATCAGCTGGGCGTGTGCTTCCCCCCAATGCCGATCAGCTGGGAGTGTGCGTCCCCCCATTGCCGATCAGCTGGGTGTGTGCTTCCCCCCATTGCCGATCAGCTGGGTGTGTGCTTCCCCGCATTGCCGATCAGCTGGGAGTGTGCTTCCCCCCATTGCCGATCAGCTGGGTGTGTGCTTCCCCCATTGCCGATCAGCTGGGAGTGTCCTTGCCCCCATTGCCGATCAGCTGGGAGTGTCCTTCCCCGCATTGCCGATCAGCTGGGTGTGTGCTTCCCCGCATTGCCGATCAGCTGGGTCTGTCCTTCCCCCCATTGCCGATCAGCTGGGTGTTTCCTTCCCCGCATTGCCGATCAGCTGGGTCTGTCCTTCCCCCCATTGCCGATCAGCTGGGTCTGTCCTTCCCCCCATTGCCGATCAGCTGGGTCTGTCCTTCCCCCCATTGCCGATCAGCTGGGTCTGTCCTTCCCCCCATTGCCGATCAGCTGGGTGTGTGCTTCCCCCCATTGCCGATCAGCTGGGTGTGTGCTTCCCCCCCATTGCCGATCAGCTGGGTGTGTGCTTCCCCCCATTGCCGATCAGCTGGGTCTGTCCTTCCCCGCATTGCCGATCAGCTGGGAGTGTCCTTCCCCCCATTGCCGATCAGCTGGGTCTGTCCTTCCCCCCATTGCCGATCAGCTGGGAGTGTCCTTCCCCCCATTGCCGATCAGCTGGGTGTTTCCTTCCCCCCATTGCCGATCAGCTGGGTGTGTGCTTCCCCCCATTGCCGATCAGCTGGGTATGTGCTTCCCCCCATTGCCGATCAGCTGGGTCTGTCCTTCCCCCCATTGCCGATCAGCTGGGTCTGCCCTTCCCCCCATTGCCGATCAGCTGGGTGTGTGCTTCCCCGCATTGCCGATCAGCTGGGTGTGTGCTTCCCCCCATTGCCGATCAGCTGGGTCTGTCCTTCCCCCCATTGCCGATCAGCTGGGTGTGTGCTTTCCCCGCATTGCCGATCAGCTGGGTGTGTGCTTCCCCCCATTGCCGATCAGCTGGGTCTGTCCTTCCCCGCATTGCCGATCAGCTGGGTGTGTGCTTCCCCCCACTGCCGATCAGCTGGGTCTGTCCTTCCCCCCATTGCCGATCAGCTGGGTGTGTGCTTCCCCCCATTGCCGATCAGCTGGGTCTGTCCTTCCCCCCATTGCCGATCAGCTGGGTGTGTGCTTCCCCCCATTGCCGATCAGCTGGGTCTGCCCTTCCCCCCATTGCCGATCAGCTGGGTCTGTCCTTCCCCCCATTGCCGATCAGCTGGGTCTGTCCTTCCCCCCATTGCCGATCAGCTGGGTGTGTGCTTCCCCCCATTGCCGATCAGCTGGGTGTGTCCTTCCCCCCATTGCCGATCAGCTGGGTGTGTGCTTCCCCCCATTGCCGATCAGCTGGGTGTGTGCTTTCCCCCATTGCCGATCAGCTGGGCGTGTGCTTCCCCCCATTGCCGATCAGCTGGGCGTGTGCTTCCCCCCAATGCCGATCAGCTGGGAGTGTGCGTCCCCCCATTGCCGATCAGCTGGGTGTGTGCTTCCCCCCATTGCCGATCAGCTGGGTGTGTGCTTCCCCGCATTGCCGATCAGCTGGGAGTGTGCTTCCCCCCATTGCCGATCAGCTGGGTGTGTGCTTCCCCCATTGCCGATCAGCTGGGAGTGTCCTTGCCCCCATTGCCGATCAGCTGGGAGTGTCCTTCCCCGCATTGCCGATCAGCTGGGTGTGTGCTTCCCCGCATTGCCGATCAGCTGGGTCTGTCCTTCCCCCCATTGCCGATCAGCTGGGTGTTTCCTTCCCCGCATTGCCGATCAGCTGGGTCTGTCCTTCCCCCCATTGCCGATCAGCTGGGTCTGTCCTTCCCCCCATTGCCGATCAGCTGGGTCTGCCCTTCCCCCCATTGCCGATCAGCTGGGTCTGTCCTTCCCCCCATTGCCGATCAGCTGGGTGTGTGCTTCCCCCCATTGCCGATCAGCAGGGTGTGTGCTTCCCCCCCATTGCCGATCAGCTGGGTGTGTGCTTCCCCCCATTGCCGATCAGCTGGGTCTGTCCTTCCCCGCATTGCCGATCAGCTGGGAGTGTCCTTCCCCCCATTGCCGATCAGCTGGGTCTGTCCTTCCCCCCATTGCCGATCAGCTGGGAGTGTCCTTCCCCCCATTGCCGATCAGCTGGGTGTTTCCTTCCCCCCATTGCCGATCAGCTGGGTGTGTGCTTCCCCCCATTGCCGATCAGCTGGGTATGTGCTTCCCCCCATTGCCGATCAGCTGGGTGTGTGCTTCCCCCCATTGCCGATCAGCTGGGTCTGTCCTTCCCCCCATTGCCGATCAGCTGGGTCTGTCCTTCCCCCCATTGCCGATCAGCTGGGAGTGTCCTTCCCCGCATTGCCGATCAGCTGGGTGTGTGCTTCCCCCCATTGCCGATCAGCTGGGTCTGTCCTTCCCCCCATTGCCGATCAGCTGGGCGTGTGCTTCCCCGCATTGCCGATCAGCTGGGTGTGTGCTTCCCCCCATTGCCGATCAGCTGGGCGTGTGCTTCCCCGCATTGCCGATCAGCTGGGTCTGTCCTTCCCCCCATTGCCGATCAGCTGGGCGTGTGCTTCCCCGCATTGCCGATCAGCTGGGAGTGTCCTTCCCCGCATTGCCGATCAGCTGGGTGTGTGCTTCCCCCCATTGCCGATCAGCTGGGAGTGTCCTTCCCCCCATTGCCGATCAGCTGGGTCTGTCCTTCCCCGCATTGCCGATCAGCTGGGTGTGTGCTTCCCCCCCCATTGCCGATCAGCTGGGAGTGTCCTTCCCCGCATTGCCGATCAGCTGGGTGTGTGCTTCCCCCCATTGCCGATGAGCTGGGTGTGTGCTTCCCCCCCCATTGCCGATCAGCTGGGCGTGTGCTTCCCCGCATTGCCGATCAGCTGGGTGTTTCCTTCCCCCCATTGCCGATCAGCTGGGTCTGTCCTTCCCCGCATTGCCGATCAGCTGTGTGTGTGCTTCCCCGCATTGCCGATCAGCTGGGTGTGTGCTTCCCCCCATTGCCGATCAGCTGGGTGTGTCCTTCCCCCCCATTGCCGATCAGCTGTGAGTGTCCTTCCCCGCATTGCCGATCAGCTGGGTGTGTGCTTCCCCCCATTGCCGATCAGCTGGGTGTGTGCTTCCCCCCATTGCCGATCAGCTAGGTGTGTGCTTCCCCGCATTGCCGATCAGCTGGGTGTGTCCTTCCCCCCATTGCCGATCAGCTGGGTGTGTGCTTCCCCGCATTGCCGATCAGCTGGGAGTGTGCTTCCCCCCATTGCCGATCAGCTGGGTGTGTGCTTCCCCCCCCATTGCCGATCAGCTGGGCGTGTGCTTCCCCGCATTGCCGATCAGCTGGGTGTTTCCTTCCCCCCATTGCCGATCAGCTGGGTCTGTCCTTCCCCGCATTGCCGATCAGCTGTGTGTGTGCTTCCCCGCATTGCCGATCAGCTGGGTGTGTGCTTCCCCCCATTGCCGATCAGCTGGGTGTGTCCTTCCCCCCCATTGCCGATCAGCTGTGAGTGTCCTTCCCCGCATTGCCGATCAGCTGGGTGTGTGCTTCCCCCCATTGCCGATCAGCTGGGTGTGTGCTTCCCCCCATTGCCGATCAGCTAGGTGTGTGCTGCCCCGCATTGCCGATCAGCTGGGTGTGTCCTTCCCCCCATTGCCGATCAGCTGGGTGTGTGCTTCCCCGCATTGCCGATCAGCTGGGAGTGTGCTTCCCCCCATTGCCGATCAGCTGGATGTGTGCTTCCCCGCATTGCCGATCAGCTGGGAGTGTGCTTCCCCCCATTGCCGATCAGCTGGGTGTGTTCTTCCCCCCCATTGCCGATCAGCTGGGTGTGTGCTTCCCCCCATTGCCGATCAGCTAGGTGTGTGCTTCCCCGCATTGCCGATCAGCTGGGTGTGTTCTTCCCCCCCATTGCCGATCAGCTGGGTGTGTGCTTCCCCCCATTGCCGATCAGCTGGGAGTGTGCTTCCCCGCATTGCCGATCAGCTGGGTGTGTGCTTCCCCGCATTGCCGATCAGCTGGGTGTGTGCTTCCCCCCATTGCCGATCAGCTGGGTCTGTCCTTCCCCCCATTGCCGATCAGCTGGGTGTGTTCTTCCCCGCATTGCCGATCAGCTGGGTGTGTGCTTCCCCCCATTGCCGATCAGCTGGGTGTGTCCTTCCCCGCATTGCCGATCAGCTGGGTCTGTCCTTCCCCCCATTGCCAATCAGCTGGGTGTGTTCTTCCCCGCATTGCCGATCAGCTGGGTGTGTGCTTCCCCCCATTGCCGATCAGCTGGGTGTGTGCTTCCCCCCATTGCCGATCAGCTGGTTGTGTCCTTCCCCCCATTGCCGATCAGCTGGGTGTGTGCTACCCCCCATTGCCGATCAGCTGGGTGTGTCCTTCCCGCCATTGCCGATCAGCTGGGTGTGTCCTTCCCCCCATTGCCGATCAGCTGGGTGTGTGCTTCCCCCCATTGCCGATCAGCTGGGTGTGTGCTACCCCCCATTGCCGATCAGCTGGGTGTGTCCTTCCCGCCATTGCCGATCAGCTGGGTCTGCCCTTCCCCCCATTGCCGATCAGCTGGGTGTGTGCTTCCCCCCATTGCCGATCAGCTGGGTGTGTCCTTCCCCCCATTGCCGATCAGCTGGGTGTGTGCTTCCCCCCATTGCCGATCAGCTGGGTGTATGCTTTCCCCCATTGCCGATCAGCTGGGTGTGTGCTTCCCCCCCATTGCCGATCAGCTGGGCGTGTGCTTCCCCCCATTGCCGATCAGCTGGGAGTGTGCTTCCCCCCATTGCCGATCAGCTGGGTGTGTGCTTCCCCCCATTGCCGA
>NW_027308856.1:0-65000 GCF_047496885.1 Scyliorhinus torazame
TTAAATGTGATAATGATGCCATCGGAGGAGGGAGAGGCGGAGATAGTGGCAGCTATGGACGCGGAGAAGGCCTATGACCGAGTAGAGTGGGAGTACCTCTGGGAGGTGCTGCGTAGGTTTGGGTTCGGGGTAGGGTTTATCAATTGGGTTAAGCTCCTTTACAGAGCCCCGATGGCGAGTGTAATGACGGACCGGCGAAGGTCGGAGTACTTTCGACTGTACCGAGGGACGAGGCAGGGGTGCCCCCTGTCCCCCCTGTTGTTCGCATTGGCGATCAAACCATTGGCCATGTCATTGAGGGAGTCTAATAAATGGAGGGGGGTGGTCTGAGGGGGAGAAGAGCATCGGGTGTCGCTATATGCGGATGACCTGTTGCTGTACGTGGCGGATCCAATGGAGGGGATGGTGGAGGTCATGCAGAGACTCTAAGGGAGTTTGGGGACTTTTTGGGCTATAAGCTCAATGTAGGGAAGAGTGAGCTCTTTGTATTACAGGCAGGGGACCAAGAAAGAGGGATAGGGGACCTACCGCTGAGGAGGGCGGAGGGGAGCTTTCGGTATCTGGGGATCCAGATAGCCAGGAGTTGGGGGACCCTACATAAACTGAATCTGACGAGGTTGGTGGAGCAAATGGAGGAGGATTTCAAAAGATGGGACATGTTACCGCTCTCGCTGGTGGGTAGAGTGCAGTCGGTCAAAATGGTGGTCCTTCCAAGGTTTCTGTTTGTGTTTCAGTGCCTTCCCATCGTGATCACTAAGGCCTTTTTTAAGAGAGTAGGGAGGAGTATTATGGGGTTTGTGTGGGCGAATAAGACCCCGAGAGTAAGGAGAGGGTTCCTGGAACGCAGTAGGGACCGAGGAGGGTTGGCGCTGCCAAACCTGGGGAGCTACTACTGGGCAGCAAATGTGGCGATGATCCGCAAGTGGGTTATGGAGGGGGAGGGGGCGGCATGGAAGAGGATGGAGATAGTGTCCTGTAAAGGAACGAGCCTGGGGGTGTTGGTGACGGCACCGCTGCCGCTCTCGCCGACAAAGTATACCACGAGCCCGGTGGTGGCGGCAACGCTAAGGATCTGGGGCCAGTGGAGACGGCACCGGGGTGCAATGGGAGCATCGGTGTGGTCCCCGATCAGGGGTAACCACCGGTTTGTCCCGGGGAAGATGGACGGGGGGTTCCAGAGCTGGCATCGGGCGGGGATTGGAAGAATGGGGGACCTGTTCATCGACGGGACGTTTGCGAGCCTAGGGGCACTGGAGGAGAAATTCGAGTTACCCCCGGGAAATGCCTTTAGATATATGCAGGTGAGGGCTTTTGTGAGGCGACAGGTGAGGGAATTCCCGTTGCTCCCGGCACAAGAAGTTCAAGATAGGGTGATCTCGGGTGTATGGGTCGGGGAGGGCAAGGTGTCGGAAATACACCAGGAGTTGAAAGAAGAGGGGGAAGCGCTGGTAGAAGAGTTGAAGGGTAAATGGGAGGAGGAGCTGGGGGAGGAGATAGAGGAAGGTCTGTGGGCTGATGCCCTAGGTAGGGTTAATTCCTCCTCCTCGTGTGCCAGGCTCAGCCTGATACAATTTAAGGTGGTCCACAGAGCGCACTTGACGGGCGCGAGGTTGAGTAGGTTCTTTGGGGTGGAGGACAGATGTGGAAGGTGTTCAGCGAGTCCGGCGAACCATGTCCATATGTTTTGGTCATGCCCGGCACTGGAGGCGTTCTGGAGAGGAGTGGCGGGAGCAATATCTCAGGTGGTGAAAGTCCGGGTCAAGCCAAGCTGGGGGCTAGCAATATTTGGAGCAGTGGACGAACCGGGAGTGCAGGAGGCGAAAGAGGCCGGCATTCTGGCCTTTGCGTCCCTAGTAGCCCGGCGAAGGATCTTGCTAATGTGGAAGGAGGCGAAGCCCCCCAGCCTGGAGGCCTGGATAAATGATATGGCTGGGTTCATAAAGTTGGAGAGGATTAAGTTCGCCTTGAGGGTCTGCGCAGGGGTTCTACAGGCGGTGGCAACCGTTCCTAGACTATCTTGCGGAGCGTTAGAGGAAGGTCGGTCAGCAGCAGCAGCAGCAGCAACCTTGGGAGGGGGGGAAGGGGGGACTGCCTGGGAGGGTGGATGAGCAAGAGATAACATGAAGGGTTGGGGAAACTGGCACGTACGGGTGAGGGCCAGTTTACAAAGCTGTGTAAATATATCATTTTGCCATGTATATATCTTGCTCTGCGCGATTTCTCGTTTTTTTTTGTTACGAGGAGGGGGGGTTATTGTTTGTAAGGGAGAAAAATTGTGTTAAAAAACTTTAATAAATATATTTTTTTTAAAAAAATAATTCAAAGAAAAGGCTTGTGAGGCATGACCTGCCCTTCACAAAGCCATGCTGACTATCTTTAATCAAACTATGTTTTTCTAAATAATCATAAATCCGATCTCTCAGAATCCTTTCCAATATTTTGCTCACCACAGACGTAAGACTGATGGGTCTGTAATTCCCAGGGATTTCCCTATTCCCTTTCTTGAACAGGGGAACATTCGCCTCCCTCCAATCATCCGGTACTACTCCAGTGGAGAGTGAGGACGCAAAGATCATCGCCAACGGCGCAGCAATCTCCTCCCTCACTTCCCGTAGTACCCTTGGGTATATCCCGTCAGGCCCAGGGGACTTATCTCTCCTGCTGCTTTTCAAAATTTCCAGCACATCCTCCTTCTTAATATCAACCTGTTCGAGTCTATTAACCTGGTTCACACTGTTCTCATGAGCAACAAGGTCCCTCTCTCTCGTGATTACTGAAGCAAAGTATTCACTTAGGGCCTCCCCCATCTCCTCAGACTCTAAGCACAAGTTCCCTCCACTATCCCTGATCGGCCCTACTCTCACTCTGATCATCCTCTTATTTCTCACATAAGTGTCAAACGCCTTGGGGTTTTCCCTAATCCTCCCAGCCAGGGCTTTTTCATGGCCCCTTCTAGCTCTCCTCAGTCCATTTTTGAGTTCCTTCCTGGCTACCTTGTAACCCTCAGAGCCGAGTCAGATCCCTGCTTCCTCAACCTTATGTAAGCTTCCTTCTTCCTCTTGACTAGAAGCTCCACTTCTCTTGTTATCCAAGGCTCCTTCACTTCCCATTCCTTCCTCGTCTCAGTGGGACAAAACTATTCAGCACTCGCAGCAAGTGCTCCTTAAACAACCCCCACATTTCCCCAAGAACAATTGTTCCCACTTTATGCTCCTCAGCTCCTGTCAAATAGCAGTATAATCTCCCCTCCCCCAATTAAATACCTTCCCATACTGTCTGTTCCTATCCCTCTCCATGACTATGGTAAAGGCCAAGGAGTTGTGGTCACTGTCACTGAAATGCTCTCCCACCGAGACATCTGACACCTGACCTGGTTCGTTGCCGAGCATCATGTCCAATATGGCCTCCCCCCTAGTCGGCCTATCTACATATTGAGTCAGGAATCCATCCCGTACACACCGGACAAAATCTGCTCCATCCAAACCATTTGCACTAAGGAGGCTCCAGTCAATATTAGGGAAGTTGAAGTCACCCATGACAACAACTCTGTTACTTCTGCACTTTTCCAAGATCTGCCGCCCAATCTGTTCCTCAACCTCTCTCCTCTGGTTCCCGTTCCCCTGCCAAACTAGTTTAAACCCTCCCGAAGAGCTCTAGCAAACCTCCCACCCAGGATATTGGTGCTCCTCCAGTTTAGGTGCAATCCCTCCTTCATGTACAGGTCCCACCTTCCCCAGAAGGTATCCCAATGATCCACAGATCTGAAGCCTTCCTTCCTGCACCAGCCCTGTAGCCACGTGTTCAGCTGCACTCGCTCTCTGTTCCTTGCCTCACTTGCACGGTAGCAATCCTGAGATCACTCCTCTGCTTGTCCTGCTCTTTAGTTTCCAACCTAACTCCCTGAAATCACATTTTAGATCCTCATCCCTTTTCTTAGCTGTGTCGTTGGTGCCTATGTGGACCACGACTTCTGGTTGCTCCCCCTCCCCCTTAAGAATCCTGTAGACTCGATCCGGGACATCCCTGGCCCTGGCACCCGGGAGGCAACATACTTTCTGGGAGTCTTGTTCGCGACCACAGAATCTCCTATCCATTCCCCTAACCATTGAGTCTCCTCTCACTGTTGCTTTTATATTCGCCCCCCCTTCCCTTCTGAGCCCCAGAGCCAGACTCAGAGCCAACACACACAAAAACAAAAACACACACACAAAAACAAAAACACACACACACACTCAAAAACAAAAACACACACAAAAATAAAAACACACACACAAAAACAAAAACACACAAAAACAAAACCACACACACAAACAAACACACACACACAAAAACACACACAAAAACAAAAAACACACACACAGAAAAACAAAAACACAAACAAAAACAAAAACACACGCACAGAAAAACAAAAACAAACAGCAAAAACAAAAAACACACACACACACAAAAAGACACACACACAAAAACAAAAAACACACGCACAAAAACAGTATGTAGATTGTCCGACCAGAGGAGGGGCAATATTGGATTTAGTACTTGGTAATGAACCAGGGCAAGTGATAGATTTGTTAGTGGGGGAGCATTTTGGAGATAATGACCACAATTCTGTGACTTTCACTTTAGTAATGGAGAGGGATAGGTATGTGCAACAGGGCAAGGTTTACAATTGGGGGAAGGGTAAATACGATGTTGTCAGACAAGAATTGAAGTGCATAAGTTGGGAACATAGGCTGGCAGGGAAGGACACAACACACACAAAAACAAAAACACACACGCACAGAAAAACAAAAACACACACAAAAACGAAAGCTCAAACACACACACAAAAAAACAAAAACACACACGAAAACAAAAACACACACACAGAAAAACAAAAACACACACAAAAACAAAAGCTCAAACACACACACACAAAAAGAAAAAACACAAATACACACAAAAACACAAACACACACAAAAACAAACACACACAAAAACACACACAAAAACAAATACACACACAAAAACAAAAAACACACACAAAAACAAAAACAAACACACAAAAACAAACAGACACACAGAAAAACAAAAACACAAACATAAACAAAAACAAAAACACACGCAAAAAACAAAAAACACACACACACACAAAAACACACACACACAAAAACAAAAAACACACACACACAGAAAAACAAAAACACACACAAAAACAAAAACACACACACCCACAAAAGCACTCACACCCACAAAAACATAAACACACACAAAAACAAAAACACACACGCACAGAAAAACAAAAACACACACAAAAACAAAAGCTCAAACACACACACAAAAACAAAAACACACACAAAAACAAATACACACACAAAAACAAAAAACACACACACAAAAACAAAAACACACAAAAACAAAAACACACACACAGAAAAACAAACACACACACAAAAACAAATACACACACAAAATGAAAAAACACAAACACACACAAAAACACACACACAAAAACAAACACACACACAAAACAAAAACACACACAAAAACAAACACACGCACAAAAACAAACACACACACACAAAAACAAAAACACACACAGAAACAAAACACACACACACAGAAAAACAAAAACACACACAAAAACAAAAGCTCAAACACACACACAAAGAAAAAACACAAACACACACAAAAACACACATACAAAAACAAACACACACACAAAAACAAAAACACACACAAAAACACACACGCACAGAAAAACAAAAACACACACAAAAACAAAAGCTCAAACACACACACACACAAAAAAACAAAAACAAACACACACACAAAAACAAAAACACACACAAAAACAAAAACACAAACACACACACAAAAACAGAAACTCACACACACACTCAAAAACAAAAACACACACAAAAATAAAAACACACACACAAAAACAAAAACACACAAAAACAAAACCACACACACATAAAAACAAACACACACACACAAAAACACACACAAAAACAAAAAACACACACAGAAAAACAAAAACACACACAAAAACAAAAGCTCAAACAAACACACATAAAAACAAAAACACACACAAAAACAAACACACACACAAAATCAAATACACACACAAAAACAAAAAACACACACACACACAAAAAGACACACACACAAAAACAAACACACACACACAAAAACAAAAACACACACACACACTCAAAAACAAAAACACACACAAAAACAAAAACACACACGCACAGAAAAACAAAAACACACACAAAAACAAAAGCTCAAACACACACACACACAAAAAAACAAAAACAAACACAAAAACAAACACACACACAAAAACAAAAACACACACAAAAACAAAAACACAAACACACACACAAAAACAAAAACTCACACACACACTCAAAACAAAAACACACACAAAAATAAAAACACACACACAAAAACAAAAACACACAAAAACAAAACCACACACACATAAAAACAAACACACACACACAAAAACACACACAAAAACAAAAAACACACACAGAAAAACAAAAACACACACAAAAACAAAAGATCAAACAAACACACATAAAAACAAAAACACACACAAAAACAAACACACACACAAAATCAAATACACACACAAAAACAAAAAACACACACACACACAAAAAGACACACACACAAAAACAAACACACACACACAAAAACAAAAACACACACACACACTCAAAAACAAAAACACACACAAAAATAAAAACACACACACAAAAACAAAAACACACAAAAACAAAACCACACACACATAAAAACAAACACACACACACAAAAACAAAAACAAAAAACACACACAGAAAAACAAAAACACAAACAAAAACAAAAACACACGCACAGAAAAACAAAAACACACACAAAAACAAAAGCTCAAACAAACACGCATAAAAACAAAAAGACACACAAAAACAAACACACACACAAAAACAAATACACACACAAAAACAAAAAACACACACACACAAAAAAAGACACACACACAAAAACAAACACACACACACAAAAACAAAAACACACACAAAAACAAAAACACACACGCACAGAAAAACAAAAACACACACAAAAACAAATGCTCAAACACACACACACACAAAAAAACAAACACAAAAACAAACACACACACAAAAACAAACAGACACACACAAAAACAAAAACACACACACACAAAAAAACAAAAACAAACACAAAAACACACACAAAAACAAAAACACAAACACACACACAAAAAGAAAAACACACACAAAAACAAAAACACACACACACAGAAAAACGAAAACACACACGAAAACAAAAAAACACACAAAAACTAAAACACACACAAAAACACACACACAAAAACAAAAACACACACACACACTCAAAAACAAAAACACACACAAAAATAAAAACACACACACAAAAACAAAAACACACAAAAACAAAACCACACACACACAAACAAACACACACACACAAAAACACACACAAAAACAAAAAACACACACACAGAAAAACAAAAACACAAACAAAAACAAAAACACATGCACAGAAAAACAAAAACACAGACAAAAACAAAAGCTCAAACAAACAAACACAAAAACAAAAACACACACAAAAACAAACACACACACAAAAACAAATACACACACAAAAACAAAAAACACACACACACACAAAAAGACACACACACAAAAACAAAAAACACACGCACAAAAACAGTATGTAGATTGTCCGACCAGAGGAGGGGCAATATTGGATTTAGTACTTGGTAATGAACCAGGGCAAGTGATAGATTTGTTAGTGGGGGAGCATTTTGGAGATAGTGACCACAATTCTGTGACTTTCACTTTAGTAATGGAGAGGGATAGGTATGTGCAACAGGGCAAGGTTTACAATTGGGGGAAGGGTAAATACGATGTTGTCAGACAAGAATTGAAGTGCATAAGTTGGGAACATAGGCTGGCAGGGAAGGACACAAGTGAAATGTGGAACTTGTTCAAGGAACAGGTGCTACGTGTCCTTGATATGTATGTCCCTGTCAGGCAGGGAAGAGATGGTCGAGTGAGGGAACCATGGTTGACAAGAGAGGTTGAATGTCTTGTTAAGAGGAAAAAGGAGACTTATGTAAGGCTGAGGAAACAAGGTTCAGACAGGGCATTGGAGGGATACAAGATAGCCAGGAGGGAACTGAAGAAAGGGAATAGGAGAGCTAAGAGAGGGCATGAACAATCTTTGGCGGGTAGGATCAAGGAAAACCCCAAGGCCTTTTACACATATGTGAGAAATATGAGAATGACTAGAGCGAGGGTAGGTCCGATCAAGGACAGTAGCGGGAGATTGTGTATTGAGTCTGAAGAGATAGGAGAGGTCTTGAACGAGTACTTTTCTTCTGTATTTACAAATGAGAGGGGCCATATTGTTGGAGAGGACAGTGTGAAACAGATTGGTAAGCTCGAGGAAATACTTGTTAGGAAGGAAGATGTGTTGGGCATTTTGAAAAACTTGAGGATAGACAAGTCCCCCGGGCCTGACGGGATATATCCAAGGATTCTATGGGAAGCAAGAGATGAAATTGCAGAGCCGTTGGCAATTATCTTTTCGTCCTCACTGTCAACAGGGGTGGTACCAGGGGATTGGAGAGTGGTGAAGGTCGTGCCCCTGTTCAAAAAAGGGACTAGGGATAACCCTGGGAATTACAGGCCAGTTAGTCTTACTTCGGTGGTAGGCAAAGTAATGGAAAGGGCACTGAAGGATAGGATTTCTGAGCATCTGGAAAGACACTGCTTGATTAGGGATAGTCAGCATGGATTTGTGAGGGGTAGGTCTTGCCTTACAAGTCTTATTGAATTCTTTGAGGAGGTGACCAAGCATGTGGATGAAGGTAAAGCAGTGGATGTAGTGTACATGGATTTTAGTAAGGCATTTGATAAGGTTCCCCATGGTAGGCTTATGCAGAAAGTAAGGAGGCATGGGATAATGGGAAATTTGGCCAGTTGGATAACGAACTGGCTAACCGATAGAAGTCAGAGAGTGGTGGTGGATGGCAAATATTCAGCCTGGATCCCAGTTACCAGTGGCGTACCTCAGGGATCAGTTCTGGGTCCTCTGCTGTTTGTGATTTTCATTAATGACTTGGATGAGGGAGTTGAAGGGTGGGTCAGTAAATTTGCAGACTATACGAAGATTGGTGGAGTTGTGGATAGTAAGGAGGGCTGTTGTCGGCTGCAAAGAGACATAGATAGGATGCAGAGCTGGGCTGAGAAGTGGCAGATGGAGTTTAACCCTGAAAAGTGTGAGGTTGTCCATTTTGGAAGGACAAATATGAATGCGGAATACAGGGTTAACGGTAGAGTTCTTGGCAATGTGGAGGAGCAGAGAGATCTTGGGGTCTATGTTCATACATCTTTGAAAGTTGCCACTCAAGTGGATAGAGCTGTGAAGAAGGCCTATGGTGTGCTCGCGTTCATTAACAGAGGGATTGAATTTAAGAGCTGTGAGATGATGATGCAGCTGTACAAAACTTTGGTAAGGCCACATTTGGAGTACTGTGTACAGTTCTGGTCGCCTCATTTTAGGAAGGATGTGGAAGCTTTGGAAAAGGTGCGAAGAAGATTTACCAGGATGTTGCCTGGAATGGAGAGTAGGTCTTGCGAGGAAAGGTTGAGGGTGCTAGGCCTTTTCTCATTAGAACGGAGAAGGATGAGGGGCGACTTGATAGAGGTTTATAAGATGATCAGTGGAATAGATAGAGTAGACAGTCAGAGACTTTTTCCCCGGGTGGAACAAACCATTACAAGGGGACATAAATTTAAGGTGGAAGATATAGGAGGGATATCAGAGGTAGGTTCTTTACCCAGAGAGCAGTGGGGGCATGGAATGCACTGCCTGTGGAAGTAGTTGAGTTGGAAACATTAGGGACCTTCAAGCAGTTATTGGATAGGTACATAGATTACGGTAAAATGATATAGTGTAGATTTATTTGTTCTTAAGGGCAGCACGGTAGCATTGTGGATAGCACAATTGCTTCACAGCTCCAGGGTCCCAGGTTCGATCCGGCTTGGGTCACTGTCCGTGCGGAGTCTGCACATCCTCCCCGTGTCTGCGTGGGTTTCCTCCGGGTGCTCCGGTTTCCTCCCACAGTCCAAAGATGTGCAGGTTAGGTGGATTGGCGAATGATAAATTGCCCTTAATGTCCAAAATTGCCCTTGGTGTTGGGTGGAGGTGTTGAGTTTGGGTAGGGTGCTCTTTCCAAGAGCCGGTGCAGACTCAAAGGGCCGAATGGCCTCCTTCTGCACTGAAAATTCAATGATAATCTATGATTAATCTAGGACAAAGGTTCGGCACAACATCGTGGGCCGAAGGGCCTGTTCTGTGCTGTATTTTCTATGTTCTATGTTCTATGTACCGCCACTGTCTGCCATGATGCTCAACGCCTCGAACGACACTCTCTTCCCCACCAAATTCGCCACTCCCGATATTTTGCATCCAAACCCGAATGAAACACCTGCCCTACCCATCCCTTTCTCAACCTTACCTGATCCGCCACCTTCGGGTGCGTCTCCTGAAGCATGGCCACATCCGCCTTCAGCCCCTTCAGGTGCACGAACACCCGGGCCCGCTTGACCGGCCCATTCAGTCCCCTTACATTCCAGGTTATCAGCCGGATCAGGGGGCTCCTCACCCCTCTCCCCCGCCGACTAGCTGTAGCCCTTCCTGGGCCAGCCACATGCCCGTGCCCCCCACACGGCATGTTCCCTACATCGACAGACCCCCCCCCCCGCCCCGACCTCCTCGACCAACTCCAGCTCCCCCTTGGTCATTCCAGCAGCAACCCGGTCCTCCCCCCCCCCACCCCGCCCCCCCCCCAACCCCACCCAACTAGGTCCCCCCCTAGCTGCATTGTTTCCCCCATTGCACTCCCGTAAGTCTGCTGACCCCGGCCACTCCCGCTGCTCCATCGACACCCCCCAGTGTGGAACCTCCCCTCCCCCCACTTGTCCACCAGCAGGATCTCATCCATTCCACTCCCAGCGCAGGAGAAAAAGCCCGCGCTTCCCAGCTCCGGCCCTGCCCCTTCAGCCCTAAACGCGGGAAAAAGCCCGCGCTTTTCACTCGGCTGGCCCTGCCTCCCCTGGCGCAGCTCCCTTTCCAGGCCCAGTCCCACTATCCCCGACTCAGGCCTCCCCCCCCCCCCCCCCCCCGCGGGGCCCCATCTACCCTACCGACCATCCACCCCCCAAGCACACTCCTTATTTTATATTGTCTCTCCATGTTCTTCTTACCAAAATGCATCAACTCCCATGTCTCCACATTGAACTTCATCTGCTGCCTATCTGCCCACTTTATCAACTTGCCCTGTGTGCTTTAAGGCTCGACTCTGTCCTCTTCATAGTTTACAATACTGCCAGGCTTTGTGCTATCCGTAAGCTTTGACAAGCAGCCCCATTGGGTAATGAGAAACAGCCATGACCACCCATGTCTCTGCCACTGCCGCCTTCTCAGTAGCGGCACAAGTTTCCATGAGGGCTGCAGAAGCAAAATGGACCCGTTTCCCGTCATCGTCCTTTCACAGCTGGATGACACCAGGAAGCATCAGCAGCGGCGACAATGGGCAAAGTGGGGTCATAGTGCGCCTGGACATCCGAGGAGACTAGTCAAAGTTTAATGGATTGAAAGGCCATGAGTTGTTTCACACCCCAGAACCATTGTTGGCCTCTCTGCAGGATATTGCTTAAGGGTTCCATGAGCGTGGCCAAACTGGAAATCAGCCTTCCCACATAGTTTCCCATCCCCCCAAAATGTTGAATGTCGGTGATGGAATTCAATTGGGGAAACTCATCAATGGTCTTTGTATCCTGTGGATCGACCTTGACACCATGCCGTTGGGTGAATTGTATCCTGGTGCTGGCGAACTCACACTTGCTGTTCCGCATGAGGCCCACTTCCTGGATAGCCTCTCTTATCCAATGGTCATGTTGCGGCTCTGAAAGAACCATGTGCCAGGATGTTGACCAGGTGGCGGTAATCCCTTTGCCTTCAAGAACTTTCGACAGTACAAGCTGGAATGCCTCAAGGGCAGGCGAAATGCCGGAAGGGAAGTGGGTAAAGAAACGCCTCGAATGTTATGTGTGGTTCAGATCCTAGGATGGTTGGCGTAATATTCATAAAGACCACAATTCACTTTTATATTAAACAAAGCTAAAGATTTATCTACACTACTTAATTGAAATCAACTCTTACTTCTATATAATAAATAATTGACAACACATATACAATCCACACTCATCTACCACTAATCTCAACACTAATACAATAACTATGATTTGCTCCCACTCACACTAGCTTTCTTAGAGTCTGTCTTCGAACCTTCTCCTCAACCCTCTCCCAGAAGGCTTGGCATCGATGATTTATATAGTTCTGCACCCAGCTCCCTCTAATGGTTGATTCGGACATAACATTAACCCTTACAGTTTTGTACATTTCTCATAATGTCACATCCTCCTTTCTTTGAGAAAAAGGTTATAAATTCTGTTTGTAAGATTTTTTTGAATATAACATTAGAGAATTCATTATTTTTTTTTTTACATTCAATAGCAAAAGCTAAATGTCATATCACAGCAGTGATTACGGAATACTAGTTGTTAACGTGTCATTATAAATTCAGCGTATTCGGCAGTTTTCTTGTTATCGGCGATCTTCTTGGTGTTCTTGTTGAAGTGTTCAAATCGTCTTCCATGTTTTCTGGATTTCTTGTTGGCAATGAAGGATTTGAAAAGTCAATGTTGTGGAATATGGCATCCGGAGCGACAATGCTCGGAGTTTGAAATGGAACGTAGTAGTTCTTTATCTTCAATAATGCTCTTCGATTCCTTCGAAACATTGTGCCGTGTTCAGTTTGCACTGGTGCGATCTCTCGTAATACATGTGACCATCCACCATCAGGATTCTGTACTCTGACATAATCTCCTTCTTGTAACGGCGGTAAAGGTTCTAAACGCCTGTTGTAGTAGGCTTGTTGTTTTCTACTTTTGTAACCTTATTCTGTCATGAAGCAGTTGTTCAGCCATATTTGGAATTGTGATTTTTGGTAGAGTCGTATGAATTTTTCTTCCCATCAACATCTGGGCGGGGGCAAACCTGATGACAATGGAGTAGCTCTGTGTGTCAACAGTGCTAAAGAGCAATCTTTGTTGTCATCTAGTGCTTTGCTGAATAGCTTCCTTAACTATTCCGACACCTTTCTCAGCTTTTCCGTTTGATTGGGGGCACAATGGACTTGATGTTATACGGTGGAAATTATAACTTTCCGCAAATTGTGACCATTCCCAGCCGGTAAAACAAGGACCATTGTTGGAAATAACGTTCAATGGAAGTCCATGTCGGGCAAATACAGCAGATTTTGCTGCTCTGATTACTGATCGAGTTGTTGAATGCGTGAGTGTAATAACCTCAGGATAGTTTGAATGGTAGTCAATAATGACTAAATAATCATGTCCTATAAAATAGAATAGGTCCATTCCAACTTTCAGCCATGGATAAGTGGCTACTTCATTTTCTTCAAAGCTTGTTTACATTGTGCAGATTGATGCCTTGACAAATGCTGCCTTCCTGCACATATGGTCCACATCCTTGTTGATCCCAGGCCAGTGCACAGATTGCCTTGCTTGTCTGAGACATTTTTCAATTCCTTGATGCCCTTCATGTATCTGTTCCAAGATGTATTTCCGTTGGCAGGAGGAAATGACTATTCTGTCTCCTTTAAGTAGGAATCCGTTAATCACAGTGAAGACATCTTTGACACTACGAAAACTGGAACAACAACCATTGGGCCATTCTTCTTTCAGGTATGGGATTACCCTTTGGAGTGTTGAGTCCTTCTCTGTCCTTCTCGTATTAGATGTCGCTTGTTGTCAGACACTCGTAGCATTTCTGCAATAAATGAAGCTTGTGCTTCCACAATGTGTACTATTTCTGAAGCCCTGGTATCAACATTATTTGTAGCTCTTGATAAAAATTTGTTCAATTTCACCTTTAAGCGTGACATTTCAATTATTGGTTGTGTGGATCATAGATACATAGATACATAGAACATACAGTGCAGAAGGAGGCCATTCGGTCCACCAACCCACTTAAGCCCTCACTTCCACCCTATCCCCATAACCCAATAACCCTTCCTAACATTTTTGGACACTAAGGGCAATTTTTAGCATGGCCAATCCACCTAACCTGCACGTCTTTGGACTGTGGGTGGAAACCGGAGCACCCGGAGGAAACCCAAGCAGACACGGGGAAACCTTGCAGAGTCCTTACAGACAGTGACCCAGCGGGGAATCGAACCTGGGACCCAGGCGCTGTGAAGCCACAGTGCTAGCCACGTGTGTTACCGTGCTGCCCAAGTCCTTTGAACCATGTTGAGTTTGCTGCCAGCATCCACCCCAAGTAGTGATAATTCATCATTTTCTACTATTTCGAAGTGCTGATGTCGCCATTCTGAACAATGAGACGGAAGGAGCCTCTTGTGGCTATGACATTGCCATTATAGTCAGTTAACTCGACAGGTTGATTTCTTTATTTGTGGTTTACTGTGCTCTTGTCTTAAATCCTTTTCGGTTATTAAATTCACGTGTGCACCTGTCTCTAATTTAAACAGAATTTCAGACCCATTTATATCGATAGTACAGTCCACACTTGAATAATTTTGAAGAGCTGATATATCGGATTGTTATCACAGTCCAGAGCATTAACCCCCGTAATCGTATCGACCATGAAAGTATCTTTCAGTAATACTGGGAGGAATCATCATTATCCGTTTCCTTCATTCTGTATACTCCGAATCTTCCTATAATTGATGGACGATCTTTTAAATGTATTATCTGTTGAGGCTGTTGCAGAATGACACTGTGCTGCAAAGTGATTATATTTGCCACGATTGGAACATTGTTTGCTTTTTGCCGGACAGTTTTATTTACTGTGGCCGTGGCCACAGCGTGCGCACATCTCCCCGCTCGTGATGTCACTTTCAAAATGGCCACCAGCCATTGTGTGCAGTTTTCTGTGCTGCGCCACAGCATTAATGGCAACGGCCACCTTTCCCGATTTTGCGCTTTTTTCATTTGCACAGAACTCCACATATTCAAAGAATGCTTGTTCACTCAGTGTAATTCTCTCAGCGCAGTGCTCTCAGTGCAGTACTCTAAGTGCAGTACTCGCAGTGTAATAATCTCAGTGTATACTGTCAGTGTAATTCTCAGTGTAATATTCTCAGTGCAAGACTCTCAGTGTAATACTCTCAGTGCAAGACTCTCAGTGTATACTCTCAGTGCAAGACTCTCAGTGTAATACTCTCAGTGCAAGACTCTCAGTGTATACTCTCTGTGCAGTACCCACCGTGTATATTCTCAGTGTATATTCTCACTGTAATAGACCCAATGTAATTCTCTCAGTGTAATTCTCTCAGTGCAAGACTCTCAGTGTATACTCTCTGTGCAGTACTCACCGTGTATACTCTCAGTGTAATACTCTCAGTGTAATACTCTCAGTGTAATACTCTCAGTGTAATACTCTCAGTGTAATAGACCCAGTGTAATACTCCCAGTGTAATACTCCCAGTGTAATACTCCCAGTGTAATACTCCCAGTGTAATACTCCCAGTGTAATACTCTCAGTGTAATACTCTCAGTGTAATAGACCCGGTGTAATAGACCCGGTGTAATAGACCCTGTGGTGTAATAGACCCTGTGGTGTAATAGACCCTGTGGTGTAATAGACCCTGTGGTGTAATAGACCCTGTGGTGTAATAGACCCTGTGGTGTAATAGACCCTGTGGTGTAATAGACCCTGTGGTGTAATAGACCCTGTGGTGGTGGAATACTCTCTGTGTAATACTCTCTGTGTAATACTCTCTGTGTAATACTCTCTGCGTAATACTCTCTGCGTAATACTCTCTGCGTAGTACTCTCTGCGCAGTACTATCTGCGCAGTACTCCCGGTGCGATTCTCCCGGCGCGATTCTCCCGGCGCGATTCTCCCGGCGCGATTCTCCCGGCGCGATTCTCCCGGCGCGATTCTCCCGGCGCGATTCTCCCGGCGCGATTCTCCCGGCGCGATTCTCCCGGCGCGATACTCAGTGTAATAACCACAGTATAACACACTCAATGTAACACTCAGTGTAATTCTCTCAGTGTGATACTCTCAGTGCAGTACTGGATGAACTTTGGATCATCCGGGAGGCAGACGGGGTGATAGAGAAGAGTTACAGGGAGGGAGCCACACCCAAGGTACAGGACAAGAGTAGCTGGGTTAGAGTCAGTGGAAAGAAAATGAGCGGGCAGACGTATACCATTTTGGATGCTGTTGGGGGGGATGACCTACCGGGGGAAGGCCCTCGCAGCCATTTGATCCATTTCTTAAAGGTACTCTCACATGACACTTCCTATAATGAGGCGACCAGAACTGGACACAATATTCCAAGTGTTGTCTAACTAGAGTTTTATAAAGCTGCAGCAAAACCTCGCAACTCAATCCTCCTGTTCATGAAAGCCAACACACCATACGCCATCTTAACAACCCTATCAACCTGGGTGGCAGCTTTGAGGGATCTATGTACGTGGACCCCAAGATCCCTCTGTTCCGCCACACTTCCAAGAATCCTGCCTTTAACCCTGTATTCAGCATTCAAATTCGACCTTCCAAAATGAATCACTTCACCTTTATCAAGGTTAAACTCCATCTGCCACTTCTCAGCCCAGCTCTGCATCCTGTCAATGTCCTGATTTAACCTGCAACAACCCTCAACACTATCTACAACGCACCAACATTCATGTCATCGGCAAACTTACTAACCCACCCTTCCAATTCCTCATCCAAGTTCTTAGATAAAAACCACAAAGAGCAGAGGTCCCAGAACAGATCCTTGTGGTACACAACTGGTCATCGACCTCCAGGCGGAATACTTTCCATCCACTACCACTCGCTGTCTTCTTTCGGCAAGCCAATTCTGTATCCAGACAGCCAAATTTCCCTGTATCCCATGCCCCCTAACTTTCTGAATGAGTCTGCCATGGGGAACCTTATCAAATGCCTTACTGAAATCCATATACACCACATCCACTGCCCGACCTTCATCGATGTGTCTCATCGTATCCTCAAAGAATTCAAAGAAGAGACTTCCGGGAGCGGCTATGCAGAGCTAGGTCGCATATTCGGTAGCTCCCACTTGGAACGGACTTTTGGGCTCTTTTACAGGGCCCCCACGGCATTTGTTTGACATTTCCCGGTGTGGGAAGAAGACTGCAACATTCCCCTGACTGTGTCCCCCTGGAATGTTGTGTCTTTTGGCTACCAGACCCGGCAGAAACAGTAAAGGATTTGGCTTTGGCTGCAGGTTTAGACAAGGGCCTCTTCCAGCATGCAGGCGGGGGAAGGGCAAGCTTAAAGCTGCAATCTGACTTGACTCTATCAAAGGTGAATTCTAGCAGCAGAGGGAACAACTGTGAAAGGATCTACCAAGGCCATTGAAGAAGCAGGGACGAGGTTTCCGGTGGCGGCCATGGAGGAGTAGGTCGCGCATTCGGCAGCTCCCGTCTGGAACTGACTCTCAGACCTTTTTAAGGAGTTTCCATCGACTTTTTAAACGGACCAGAAGTGTAACGGCCAAAGGAGCGGCACTGGAGCAACGGGAGAAGTGAGGGAAAGAAAACAAAATGGCGGCGGCCAGGGACAAAGGGGAGCTGCAGGAGTTCATCAAGCGCTGCTTCGAGGAGATGCGCAAGGAGATGTTGGCGCCTATGCTTTCGGCAATTGAAGGACTCAGGATCACCCAGAAGGTCCACGAAGCTAAGATCCAGGAAGTACAGAAAAGAGTTAGTCAGACCGAGGACGAGCTCGTGGGCCTGGCGGTGAGAGTGGAGCAGAACGAGGCGCCACACAAGAGGTGGGCGGGAAGACTCGAAGATCTGGAGAACAGGTCGAGGAGAAAGAATCTGCGAATCCTGGGTCTCCCTGAGGGAGTGGAGGGGGCTGATGCCGGGGCATACGCGAGCACGATGCTCGAGGCGATGATGGGCACGAAGGCCCCTTCGAGGCCGCTGGAGTTGGACGGGGCACATCGGGTGCTGGCGAAGAAGCCCCAGGCAAATGAGCCGCCAAGGGCAATGGTGGTGAGGTTCCACCGGTTCACGGGCAGAGAGTGGGTCCTGAGATAGGCCAAGAAGGAGCGGAGCAGTAAGTGGGACAATGCAGAGATCCGAATATACCTGGACTGGAGCACGGAGGTTGCAAAGCGGAGAGCGGGTTTCAACCGGGCCAAAGCGGGGTTGTACCGGAAAGAAGTGAAATTCGGAATGCTGCAGCCAGTGCGACTGTGGGTCACATACAAGGGCCAACACTATTACTTCTAAACGCCTGAAGAGGCGTGGACCTTTGTACAAGCCGAAAAGTTGGACTCTAACTGAGGGTTTGTGAGGGTGGGGGGGGGATGTTTTGGGGATTGATGTGTGATGGTTGTTGTATATAGGGGGTCAATCACGCGCAGGGAATGTTACATGGGCTGGGGGAGAGAGACAAGACAGGAGCTGCGCCAGAGGGGGCGGAGCGGGCTTTGGAAAGCGCGCGGTGTTTTCCCGCGCGCGGGAAGAAAGGCGGGAAGGGGAACGAAGGAATGCATATGGATTGGGAGACTCCCACGCGGGGAGGTCAATGGGACGGCGGGGGAAGCCGGGGTCAGCAGGTGTCAGCTGACTTACGGGAGTGACATGGGGGGAGCAAAAAAGCTAGACCGGGGTCTAGCGGGGGAGAGGGGAGGGGGGGAAGGGGGGGGGAAAGGGTTGCTGCTGTACTGGCCGAAAGGGAATGGGACACAGAAGAGGTGGTCGGGACGGGGATCCCCCCTCTGGGGGACTGGAGGGTGAGGGAGGCGTGGACACGGGACTGGCCCAGAAAAGGAGATGGCTAGTCGGCGGGACGTGGGGGGGGGGGGGGGGGGGGTGAGAGTCCCTCCAATCCGGCTGATAACGTGGAATGTGAGGGGCCTGAATGGGCCGGTGAAGAGGGCTCGAGTGTTTGCGCACTTAAAGGGACTGAAGGCGGACGTGGCCATGCTCCAAGAGACACACCTGAAGGTGGCGGACCAGGTCAGGCTAAGAAAGGGATGGGTAGGACAGGTATTCCACTCTGGACTGGACGCGAAGAATAGAGGGGTGGCAATATTGGTGGGAAAGCGGGTGTCATTTGAGGCCAAGACTATCGTAGCGGACAATGGAGGGCGATATGTAATGGTGAGCGGTAGGCTGCAAGGGACGTGGGTGGTGTTGGTAAACGTATACGCCCCGAACTGGGATGATGCCGGATTCATGAAGCGCATGTTGGGGCGCATTCCGGACCTGGAGATAGGAGGCCTGATAATGGGAGGGGACTTCAATACAGTGTTGGATCCAGCACTGGACCGCTCCAAATCAAGGACTGGAAAGAGGCCGGCGGCGGCCAATGTACTTAGGGGGTTTATGGATCAGATGGGGGAGTGGACCTGTAGCGCACAATGACTTACGAGAGACGAGAAGTGATGAAGTCGATCCAGGCTTTATTAAACGATGCTTGTCCCCAGCAGCTCAGCAACAGAATGAAGCTGCGGGGAGAAGCTCGGGTTCTTATACTCCGCCTTCAGGGCGGAGCCAGGAGTCGGCAGCCAACCAGGACCCGGGATCTGTCAGCCAATAGCATCTCGGCTTCACAGTCCCACATGACCCCTAATACATACCACCACAGGACCCATGGCGGTTTGCAAGGCCGCAGGCCAGGGAATTTTCTTTCCTCTCCCATGTACACAAAGCCTACTCCCGGATAGATTTCTTTGTTCTGGGTAGGGCGCTCAACCCGAGGGTGGAAGGGACGGAGTATTCGGCTATAGCCGTTTCGGACCATGCCCCGCACTGGATGGAACTGGAGCTGGGAGAGGAGAGGGACCAACGTCCGTTGTGGCGGCTGGATGTGGGACTGCTGGCGGACGAGGTGATGTGTGGGAAGGTGAAGGGGTGTATCGAAAGGTACTTGGAGGCCAACGACAATGGGGAGGTGCGGGTGGGGGTGGTATGGGAGGCGTTGAAGGCGGTGATCAGGGGACAGCTAATTTCCATTAGGGCTCATAGGGAGAAGACAGATGGTATGGAAAGGGAGAGGTTAGTGGGGGAGATTTTGAGAGTAGACAGGAGATACGCAGAGGCCCCGGAGGAAAGATTACTTGGGGAAAGACGACGGCTCCAGACGGAGTTTGACCTGTTGACCACAGGGAAGGCGGAGGCACAGTGGAGGAAAGCGCAGGGGGCGACCTACGAGTATGGGGAAAAGGCTAGTCGGATGCTGGCACACCAGCTCCGTAAGAGGATGGCAGCGAGGGAAATAGGGGGAGTCAAAGATGGAAGGGGAGCCACGGTTCGGAGTGCGACGAAAATAAACGAGGTATTCAAGGCCTTTTATGAAGAGCTGTACAGATCCCAGCCCCCAGCGGGGCAAGAGGGGATGAGACGATTCCTAGATCAGCTGAGATTCCCAAGGGTGGAGGAGCAAGAGGTGGCTGGTTTGGGGGCACCAATTGGGTTGGAGGAGCTGAGCAAGGGTTTGGGGAGCATGCAGGCGGGGAAGGCCCCGGGACCGGACGGATTCCCGGTGGAGTTCTACAGACCTGTTGGTCCCGCTACTGGTGAGGACCTTTAATGAGGCAAGAGAGGAGGGGACCCTGCTCCCGACAATGTCGGAAGCGACAATTTCTTTGATCCTAAAGCGGGACAAGGACCCACTGCAATGTGGATCGTACAGGCAGACCTCGCTCCTCAATGTGGATGCAAAGTTGCTGGCAAAAGTGCTGGCCACGAGGATCGAGGACTGTGTTCCGGGGGTAATCCACGAGGACCAGACGGGATTTGTAAAGGGCAGGCAACTAAACACCAATGTGCGGCGGCTCTTAAATGTGATAATGATGCCATCGGAGGAGGGAGAGGCGGAGATAGTGGCAGCTATGGACGCGGAGAAGGCCTATGACCGAGTAGAGTGGGAGTACCTCTGGGAGGTGCTGCGTAGGTTTGGGTTCGGGGTAGGGTTTATCAATTGGGTTAAGCTCCTTTACAGAGCCCCGATGGCGAGTGTAATGACGGACCGGCGAAGGTCGGAGTACTTTCGACTGTACCGAGGGACGAGGCAGGGGTGCCCCCTGTCCCCCCTGTTGTTCGCATTGGCGATCAAACCATTGGCCATGTCATTGAGGGAGTCTAATAAATGGAGGGGGGTGGTCTGAGGGGGAGAAGAGCATCGGGTGTCGCTATATGCGGATGACCTGTTGCTGTACGTGGCGGATCCAATGGAGGGGATGGTGGAGGTCATGCAGAGACTCTAAGGGAGTTTGGGGACTTTTTGGGCTATAAGCTCAATGTAGGGAAGAGTGAGCTCTTTGTATTACAGGCAGGGGACCAAGAAAGAGGGATAGGGGACCTACCGCTGAGGAGGGCGGAGGGGAGCTTTCGGTATCTGGGGATCCAGATAGCCAGGAGTTGGGGGACCCTACATAAACTGAATCTGACGAGGTTGGTGGAGCAAATGGAGGAGGATTTCAAAAGATGGGACATGTTACCGCTCTCGCTGGTGGGTAGAGTGCAGTCGGTCAAAATGGTGGTCCTTCCAAGGTTTCTGTTTGTGTTTCAGTGCCTTCCCATCGTGATCACTAAGGCCTTTTTTAAGAGAGTAGGCAGGAGTATTATGGGGTTTGTGTGGGCGAATAAGACCCCGAGAGTAAGGAGAGGGTTCCTGGAACGCAGTAGGGACCGAGGAGGGTTGGCGCTGCCAAACCTGGGGAGCTACTACTGGGCAGCAAATGTGGCGATGATCCGCAAGTGGGTTATGGAGGGGGAGGGGGCGGCATGGAAGAGGATGGAGATAGTGTCCTGTAAAGGAACGAGCCTGGGGGTGTTGGTGACGGCACCGCTGCCGCTCTCGCCGACAAAGTATACCACGAGCCCGGTGGTGGCGGCAACGCTAAGGATCTGGGGCCAGTGGAGACGGCACCGGGGTGCAATGGGAGCATCGGTGTGGTCCCCGATCAGGGGTAACCACCGGTTTGTCCCGGGGAAGATGGACGGGGGGTTCCAGAGCTGGCATCGGGCGGGGATTGGAAGAATGGGGGACCTGTTCATCGACGGGACGTTTGCGAGCCTAGGGGCACTGGAGGAGAAATTCGAGTTACCCCCGGGAAATGCCTTTAGATATATGCAGGTGAGGGCTTTTGTGAGGCGACAGGTGAGGGAATTCCCGTTGCTCCCGGCACAAGAAGTTCAAGATAGGGTGATCTCGGGTGTATGGGTCGGGGAGGGCAAGGTGTCGGAAATACACCAGGAGTTGAAAGAAGAGGGGGAAGCGCTGGTAGAAGAGTTGAAGGGTAAATGGGAGGAGGAGCTGGGGGAGGAGATAGAGGAAGGTCTGTGGGCTGATGCCCAAGGTAGGGTTAATTCCTCCTCCTCGTGTGCCAGGCTCAGCCTGATACAATTTAAGGTGGTCCACAGAGCGCACTTGACGGGGGCGAGGTTGAGTAGGTTCTTTGGGGTGGAGGACAGATGTGGAAGGTGTTCAGCGAGTCCGGCGAACCATGTCCATATGTTTTGGTCATGCCCGGCACTGGAGGCGTTCTGGAGAGGAGTGGCGGGAGCAATATCTCAGGTGGTGAAAGTCCGGGTCAAGCCAAGCTGGGGGCTAGCAATATTTGGAGCAGTGGACGAACCGGGAGAGCAGGAGGCGAAAGAGGCCGGCATTCTGGCCTTTGCGTCCCTAGTAGCCCGGCGAAGGATCTTGCTAATGTGGAAGGAGGCGAAGCCCCCCAGCCTGGAGGCCTGGATAAATGATATGGCTGGGTTCATAAAGTTGGAGGGGATTAAGTTCGCCTTGAGGGTCTGCGCAGGGGTTCTACAGGCGGTGGCAACCGTTCCTAGACTATCTTGCGGAGCGTTAGAGGAAGGTCGGTCAGCAGCAGCAGCAGCAGCAACCTTGGGAGGGGGGGAAACGTCCTGGGAGGGGGGGGAAGGGGGGACTGCCTGGGAGGGTGGATGAGCAAGAGATAACATGAAGGGTTGGGGAAACTGGCACGTACGGGTGAGGGCCAGTTTACAAAGCTGTGTAAATATATGATTTTGCCATGTATATATCTTGCTCTGCGCGATTTCTCGTTTTTTTTTGTTACGAGGAGGGGGGGTTATTGTTTGTAAGGGAGAAAAATTGTGTTAAAAAACTTTAATAAATATATTTTAAAAAAAAAAAATCAAAGAAAAGGCTTGTGAGGCATGACCTGCCCTTCACAAAGCCATGCTGACTATCTTTAATCAAACTATGTTTTTCTAAATAATCATAAATCCGATCTCTCAGAATCCTTTCCAATATTTTGCTCACCACAGACGTAAGACTGATGGGTCTGTAATTCCCAGGGATTTCCCTATTCCCTTTCTTGAACAGGGGAACATTCGCCTCCCTCCAATCATCCGGTACTACTCCAGTGGAGAGTGAGGACGCAAAGATCATCGCCAACGGCGCAGCAATCTCCTCCCTCACTTCCCGTAGTACCCTTGGGTATATCCCGTCAGGCCCAGGGGACTTATCTCTCCTGCTGCTTTTCAAAATTTCCAGCACATCCTCCTTCTTAATATCAACCTGTTCGAGTCTATTAACCTGGTTCACACTGTTCTCATGAGCAACAAGGTCCCTCTCTCTCGTGATTACTGAAGCAAAGTATTCACTTAGGGCCTCCCCCATCTCCTCAGACTCTAAGCACAAGTTCCCTCCACTATCCCTGATCGGCCCAACTCTCACTCTGATCATCCTCTTATTTCTCACATAAGTGTCAAACGCCTTGGGGTTTTCCCTAATCCTCCCAGCCAGGGCTTTTTCATGGCCCCTTCTAGCTCTCCTCAGTCCATTTTTGAGTTCCTTCCTGGCTACCTTGTAACCCTCAGAGCCGAGTCAGATCCCTGCTTCCTCAACCTTATGTAAGCTTCCTTCTTCCTCTTGACTAGAAGCTCCACTTCTCTTGTTATCCAAGGCTCCTTCACTTCCCATTCCTTCCTCGTCTCAGTGGGACAAAACTATTCAGCACTCGCAGCAAGTGCTCCTTAAACAACCCCCACATTTCCCCAAGAACAATTGTTCCCACTTTATGCTCCTCAGCTCCTGTCAAATAGCAGTATAATCTCCCCTCCCCCAATTAAATACCTTCCCATACTGTCTGTTCCTATCCCTCTCCATGACTATGGTAAAGGCCAAGGAGTTGTGGTCACTGTCACTGAAATGCTCTCCCACCGAGACATCTGACACCTGACCTGGTTCGTTGCCGAGCATCATGTCCAATATGGCCTCCCCCCTAGTCGGCCTATCTACATATTGAGTCAGGAATCCATCCCGTACACACCGGACAAAATCTGCTCCATCCAAACCATTTGCACTAAGGAGGCTCCAGTCAATATTAGGGAAGTTGAAGTCACCCATGACAACAACTCTGTTACTTCTGCACTTTTCCAAGATCTGCCGCCCAATCTGTTCCTCAACCTCTCTCCTCTGGTTCCCGTTCCCCTGCCAAACTAGTTTAAACCCTCCCGAAGAGCTCTAGCAAACCTCCCACCCAGGATATTGGTGCTCCTCCAGTTTAGGTGCAATCCCTCCTTCATGTACAGGTCCCACCTTCCCCAGAAGGTATCCCAATGATCCACAGATCTGAAGCCTTCCTTCCTGCACCAGCCCTGTAGCCACGTGTTCAGCTGCACTCGCTCTCTGTTCCTTGCCTCACTTGCACGGTAGCAATCCTGAGATCACTCCTCTGCTTGTCCTGCTCTTTAGTTTCCAACCTAACTCCCTGAAATCACATTTTAGATCCTCATCCCTTTTCTTAGCTGTGTCGTTGGTGCCTATGTGGACCACGACTTCTGGTTGCTCCCCCTCCCCCTTAAGAATCCTGTAGACTCGATCCGGGACATCCCTGGCCCTGGCACCCGGGAGGCAACATACTTTCTGGGAGTCTTGTTCGCGACCACAGAATCTCCTATCCATTCCCCTAACCATTGAGTCTCCTCTCACTGTTGCTTTTATATTCGCCCCCCCTTCCCTTCTGAGCCCCAGAGCCAGACTCAGAGCCAACACACACAAAAACAAAAACACACACACAAAAACAAAAACACACACACACACTCAAAAACAAAAACACACACAAAAATAAAAACACACACACAAAAACAAAAACACACAAACACAAAACCACACACACAAACAAACACACACACACAAAAACACACACAAAAACAAAAAACACACACACAGAAAAACAAAAACACAAACAAAAACAAAAACACACGCACAGAAAAACAAAAACAAACAGCAAAAACAAAAAACACACACACACACAAAAAGACACACACACACAAACAAAAAACACACGCACAAAAACAGTATGTAGATTGTCCGACCAGAGGAGGGGCAATATTGGATTTAGTACTTGGTAATGAACCAGGGCAAGTGATAGATTTGTTAGTGGGGGAGCATTTTGGAGATAGTGACCACAATTCTGTGACTTTCACTTTAGTAATGGAGAGGGATAGGTATGTGCAACAGGGCAAGGTTTACAATTGGGGGAAGGGTAAATACGATGTTGTCAGACAAGAATTGAAGTGCATAAGTTGGGAACATAGGCTGGCAGGGAAGGACACAACACACACAAAAACAAAAACACACACGCACAGAAAAACAAAAACACACACAAAAACGAAAGCTCAAACACACACACAAAAAAACAAAAACACACACGAAAACAAAAACACACACACAGAAAAACAAAAACACACACAAAAACAAAAGCTCAAACACACACACACAAAAAGAAAAAACACAAATACACACAAAAACACAAACACACACAAAAACAAACACACACACAAAACAAAAACACACACAAAAACAAACACACGCACAAAAACAAACACACACACACAAAAACAAAAACACACACAAAAACAAACAAACACGCACACACAAAAACAAAAACACAAACAAAAACAAACACACACACAGAAAAACAAAAACACACACAAAAACAAACACACACAAAAACAAATACACACACAAAAACAAAAACACACACACACAAAAACAAACACACACACAAAAACAAACACACACAAAAACACACACAAAAACAAATACACACACAAAAACAAAAAACACACACAAAAACAAAAACAAACACACAAAAACAAACAGACACACAGAAAAACAAAAACACAAACATAAACAAAAACAAAAACACACGCAAAAAACAAAAAACACACACACACACAAAAACACACACACACAAAAACAAAACACACACACACACAGAAAAACAAAAACACACACAAAAACAAAAACACACACACCCACAAAAGCACACACACCCACAAAAACATAAACACACACAAAAACAAAAACACACACGCACAGAAAAACAAAAACACACACAAAAACAAAAGCTCAAACACACACACAAAAACAAAAACACACACAAAAACAAATACACACACAAAAACAAAAAACACACACACAAAAACAAAAACACACAAAAACAAAAACACACACACAGAAAAACAAACACACACACAAAAACAAATACACACACAAAATGAAAAAACACAAACACACACAAAAACACACACACAAAAACAAACACACACACAAAACAAAAACACACACAAAAACAAACACACGCACAAAAACAAACACACACACACAAAAACAAAAACACACACAGAAACAAAACACACACACACAGAAAAACAAAAACACACACAAAAACAAAAGCTCAAACACACACACAAAGAAAAAACACAAACACACACAAAAACACACATACAAAAACAAACACACACACAAAAACAAAAACACACACAAAAACACACACGCACAGAAAAACAAAAACACACACAAAAACAAAAGCTCAAACACACACACACACAAAAAAACAAAAACAAACACACACACAAAAACAAAAACACACACAAAAACAAAAACACAAACACACACACAAAAACAAAAACTCACACACACACTCAAAAACAAAAACACACACAAAAATAAAAACACACACACAAAAACAAAAACACACAAAAACAAAACCACACACACATAAAAACAAACACACACACACAAAAACACACACAAAAACAAAAAACACACACAGAAAAACAAAAACACACACAAAAACAAAAGCTCAAACAAACACACATAAAAACAAAAACACACACAAAAACAAACACACACACAAAATCAAATACACACACAAAAACAAAAAACACACACACACACAAAAAGACACACACACAAAAACAAACACACACACACAAAAACAAAAACACACACACACACTCAAAAACAAAAACACACACAAAAACAAAAACACACACGCACAGAAAAACAAAAACACACACAAAAACAAAAGCTCAAACACACACACACAAAAAAACAAAAACAAACACAAAAACAAACACACACACAAAAACAAAAACACACACAAAAACAAAAACACAAACACACACACAAAAACAAAAACTCACACACACACTCAAAACAAAAACACACACAAAAATAAAAACACACACACAAAAACAAAAACACACAAAAACAAAACCACACACACATAAAAACAAACACACACACACAAAAACACACACAAAAACAAAAAACACACACAGAAAAACAAAAACACACACAAAAACAAAAGCTCAAACAAACACACATAAAAACAAAAACACACACAAAAACAAACACACACACAAAATCAAATACACACACAAAAACAAAAAACACACACACACACAAAAAGACACACACACAAAAACAAACACACACACACAAAAACAAAAACACACACACACACTCAAAAACAAAAACACACACAAAAATAAAACCACACACACAAAAACAAAAACACACACACACACTCAAAAACAAAAACACACACAAAAATAAAAACACACACACAAAAACAAAAACACACAAACACAAAACCACACACACAAACAAACACACACACACAAAAACACACACAAAAACAAAAAACACACACACAGAAAAACAAAAACACAAACAAAAACAAAAACACACGCACAGAAAAACAAAAACAAACAGCAAAAACAAAAAACACACACACACACAAAAAGACACACACACAAAAACAAAAAACACACGCACAAAAACAGTATGTAGATTGTCCGACCAGAGGAGGGGCAATATTGGATTTAGTACTTGGTAATGAACCAGGGCAAGTGATAGATTTGTTAGTGGGGGAGCATTTTGGAGATAGTGACCACAATTCTGTGACTTTCACTTTAGTAATGGAGAGGGATAGGTATGTGCAACAGGGCAAGGTTTACAATTGGGGGAAGGGTAAATACGATGTTGTCAGACAAGAATTGAAGTGCATAAGTTGGGAACATAGGCTGGCAGGGAAGGACACAACACACACAAAAACAAAAACACACACGCACAGAAAAACAAAAACACACACAAAAACGAAAGCTCAAACACACACACAAAAAAACAAAAACACACACGAAAACAAAAACACACACACAGAAAAACAAAAACACACACAAAAACAAAAGCTCAAACACACACACACAAAAAGAAAAAACACAAATACACACAAAAACACAAACACACACAAAAACAAACACACACACAAAACAAAAACACACACAAAAACAAACACACGCACAAAAACAAACACACACACACAAAAACAAAAACACACACAAAAACAAACAAACACGCACACACAAAAACAAAAACACAAACAAAAACAAACACACACACAGAAAAACAAAAACACACACAAAAACAAACACACACAAAAACAAATACACACACAAAAACAAAAACACACACACACAAAAACAAACACACACACAAAAACAAACACACACAAAAACACACACAAAAACAAATACACACACAAAAACAAAAAACACACACAAAAACAAAAACAAACACACAAAAACAAACAGACACACAGAAAAACAAAAACACAAACATAAACAAAAACAAAAACACACGCAAAAAACAAAAAACACACACACACACAAAAACACACACACACAAAAACAAAACACACACACACACAGAAAAACAAAAACACACACAAAAACAAAAACACACACACCCACAAAAGCACACACACCCACAAAAACATAAACACACACAAAAACAAAAACACACACGCACAGAAAAACAAAAACACACACAAAAACAAAAGCTCAAACACACACACAAAAACAAAAACACACACAAAAACAAATACACACACAAAAACAAAAAACACACACACAAAAACAAAAACACACAAAAACAAAAACACACACACAGAAAAACAAACACACACACAAAAACAAATACACACACAAAATGAAAAAACACAAACACACACAAAAACACACACACAAAAACAAACACACACACAAAACAAAAACACACACAAAAACAAACACACGCACAAAAACAAACACACACACACAAAAACAAAAACACACACAGAAACAAAACACACACACACAGAAAAACAAAAACACACACAAAAACAAAAGCTCAAACACACACACAAAGAAAAAACACAAACACACACAAAAACACACATACAAAAACAAACACACACACAAAAACAAAAACACACACAAAAACACACACGCACAGAAAAACAAAAACACACACAAAAACAAAAGCTCAAACACACACACACACAAAAAAACAAAAACAAACACACACACAAAAACAAAAACACACACAAAAACAAAAACACAAACACACACACAAAAACAAAAACTCACACACACACTCAAAAACAAAAACACACACAAAAATAAAAACACACACACAAAAACAAAAACACACAAAAACAAAACCACACACACATAAAAACAAACACACACACACAAAAACACACACAAAAACAAAAAACACACACAGAAAAACAAAAACACACACAAAAACAAAAGCTCAAACAAACACACATAAAAACAAAAACACACACAAAAACAAACACACACACAAAATCAAATACACACACAAAAACAAAAAACACACACACACACAAAAAGACACACACACAAAAACAAACACACACACACAAAAACAAAAACACACACACACACTCAAAAACAAAAACACACACAAAAACAAAAACACACACGCACAGAAAAACAAAAACACACACAAAAACAAAAGCTCAAACACACACACACACAAAAAAACAAAAACAAACACAAAAACAAACACACACACAAAAACAAAAACACACACAAAAACAAAAACACAAACACACACACAAAAACAAAAACTCACACACACACTCAAAACAAAAACACACACAAAAATAAAAACACACACACAAAAACAAAAACACACAAAAACAAAACCACACACACATAAAAACAAACACACACACACAAAAACACACACAAAAACAAAAAACACACACAGAAAAACAAAAACACACACAAAAACAAAAGCTCAAACAAACACACATAAAAACAAAAACACACACAAAAACAAACACACACACAAAATCAAAAACACACACAAAAACAAAAAACACACACACACACAAAAAGACACACACACAAAAACAAACACACACACACAAAAACAAAAACACACACACACACTCAAAAACAAAAACACACACAAAAATAAAAACACACACACAAAAACAAAAACACACAAAAACAAAACCACACACACATAAAAACAAACACACACACACAAAAACAAAAACAAAAACAAAAAACACACACAGAAAAACAAAAACACCAACAAAAACAAAAACACACGCACAGAAAAACAAAAACACACACAAAAACAAAAGCTCAAACAAACACACATAAAAACAAAAAGACACACAAAAACAAACACACACACAAAAACAAATACACACACAAAAACAAAAAACACACACACACACAAAAAGACACACACACAAAAACAAACACACACACACAAAAACAAAAACACACACAAAAACAAAAACACACACGCACAGAAAAACAAAAACACACACAAAAACAAAAGCTCAAACACACACACACACAAAAAAACAAAAACAAACACAAAAACAAACACACACACAAAAACAAACAGACACACACAAAAACAAAAACACACACACAAAAAAACAAAAACAAACACAAAAACACACACAAAAACAAAAACACAAACACACACACAAAAAGAAAAACACACACAAAAACAAAAACACACACACACAGAAAAACGAAAACACACACGAAAACAAAAAAACACACAAAAACTAAAACACACACAAAAACACACACACAAAAACAAAAACACACACACACACTCAAAAACTAAAACACACACAAAAATAAAAACACACACACAAAAACAAAAACACACAAAAACAAAATCACACACACACAAAAACAAAAGCTCAAACAAACACACATAAAAACAAAAACACACACAAAAACAAACACACACACAAAATCAAATACACACACAAAAACAAAAAACACACACACACACAAAAAGACACACACACAAAAACAAAAACACACACACACACTCAAAAACAAAAACACACACAAAAACAAAAACACACACGCACAGAAAAACAAAAACACACACAAAAACAAAAGCTCAAACACACACACACACAAAAAAACAAAAACAAACACAAAAACAAACACACACACAAAAACAAAAACACACACAAAAACAAAAACACAAACACACACACAAAAACAAAAACTCACACACACTCAAAACAAAAACACACACAAAAATAAAAACACACACACAAAAACAAAAACACACAAAAACAAAACCACACACACATAAAAACAAACACACACACACAAAAACACACACAAAAACAAAAAACACACACAGAAAAACAAAAACACACACAAAAACAAAAGCTCAAACAAACACACATAAAAACAAAAACACACACAAAAACAAACACACACACAAAATCAAATACACACACAAAAACAAAAAACACACACACACACAAAAAGACACACACACAAAAACAAACACACACACACAAAAACAAAAACACACACACACACTCAAAAACAAAAACACACACAAAAATAAAAACACACACACAAAAACAAAAACACACAAAAACAAAACCACACACACATAAAAACAAACACACACACACAAAAACAAAAACAAAAAACACACACAGAAAAACAAAAACACAAACAAAAACAAAAACACACGCACAGAAAAACAAAAACACACACAAAAACAAAAGCTCAAACAAACACACATAAAAACAAAAAGACACACAAAAACAAACACACACAAAAACAAATACACACACAAAAACAAAAAACACACACACACACAAAAAGACACACACACAAAAACAAACACACACACACAAAAACAAAAACACACACAAAAACAAAAACACACACGCACAGAAAAACAAAAACACACACAAAAACAAAAGCTCAAACACACACAAAAAAACAAAAACAAACACAAAAACAAACACACACACAAAAACAAACAGACACACACAAAAACAAAAACACACACACACAGAAAAACGAAAACACACACGAAAACAAAAAAACACACAAAAACTAAAACACACACAAAAATAAAAACACACACACAAAAACAAAAACACACAAAAACAAAACCACACACACACAAACAAACACACACACACAAAAACACACACAAAAACAAAAAACACACACACAGAAAAACAAAAACACAAACAAAAACAAAAACACACGCACAGAAAAACAAAAACACACACAAAAACAAAAGCTCAAACAAACAAACACAAAAACAAAAACACACACAAAACAAACACACACACAAAAACAAATACACACACAAAAACAAAAAACACACACACACACAAAAAGACACACACACAAAAACAAAAAACACACGCACAAAAACAGTATGTAGATTGTCCGACCAGAGGAGGGGCAATATTGGATTTAGTACTTGGTAATGAACCAGGGCAAGTGATAGATTTGTTAGTGGGGGAGCATTTTGGAGATAGTGACCACAATTCTGTGACTTTCACTTTAGTAATGGAGAGGGATAGGTATGTGCAACAGGGCAAGGTTTACAATTGGGGGAAGGGTAAATACGATGTTGTCAGACAAGAATTGAAGTGCATAAGTTGGGAACATAGGCTGGCAGGGAAGGACACAAGTGAAATGTGGAACTTGTTCAAGGAACAGGTGCTACGTGTCCTTGATGTGTATGTCCCTGTCAGGCAGGGAAGAGATGGTCGAGTGAGGGAACCATGGTTGACAAGAGAGGTTGAATGTCTTGTTAAGAGGAAAAAGGAGACTTATGTAAGGCTGAGGAAACAAGGTTCAGACAGGGCATTGGAGGGATACAAGATAGCCAGGAGGGAACTGAAGAAAGGGAATAGGAGAGCTAAGAGAGGGCATGAACAATCTTTGGCGGGTAGGATCAAGGAAAACCCCAAGGCCTTTTACACATATGTGAGAAATATGAGAATGACTAGAGCGAGGGTAGGTCCGATCAAGGACAGTAGCGGGAGATTGTGTATTGAGTCTGAAGAGATAGGAGAGGTCTTGAACGAGTACTTTTCTTCTGTATTTACAAATGAGAGGGGCCATATTGTTGGAGAGGACAGTGTGAAACAGATTGGTAAGCTCGAGGAAATACTTGTTAGGAAGGAAGATGTGTTGGGCATTTTGAAAAACTTGAGGATAGACAAGTCCCCCGGGCCTGACGGGATATATCCAAGGATTCTATGGGAAGCAAGAGATGAAATTGCAGAGCCGTTGGCAATTATCTTTTCGTCCTCACTGTCAACAGGGGTGGTACCAGGGGATTGGAGAGTGGTGAAGGTCGTGCCCCTGTTCAAAAAAGGGACTAGGGATAACCCTGGGAATTACAGGCCAGTTAGTCTTACTTCGGTGGTAGGCAAAGTAATGGAAAGGGCACTGAAGGATAGGATTTCTGAGCATCTGGAAAGACACTGCTTGATTAGGGATAGTCAGCATGGATTTGTGAGGGGTAGGTCTTGCCTTACAAGTCTTATTGAATTCTTTGAGGAGGTGACCAAGCATGTGGATGAAGGTAAAGCAGTGGATGTAGTGTACATGGATTTTAGTAAGGCATTTGATAAGGTTCCCCATGGTAGGCTTATGCAGAAAGTAAGGAGGCATGGGATAATGGGAAATTTGGCCAGTTGGATAACGAACTGGCTAACCGATAGAAGTCAGAGAGTGGTGGTGGATGGCAAATATTCAGCCTGGATCCCAGTTACCAGTGGCGTACCTCAGGGATCAGTTCTGGGTCCTCTGCTGTTTGTGATTTTCATTAATGACTTGGATGAGGGAGTTGAAGGGTGGGTCAGTAAATTTGCAGACTATACGAAGATTGGTGGAGTTGTGGATAGTAAGGAGGGCTGTTGTCGGCTGCAAAGAGACATAGATAGGATGCAGAGCTGGGCTGAGAAGTGGCAGATGGAGTTTAACCCTGAAAAGTGTGAGGTTGTCCATTTTGGAAGGACAAATATGAATGCGGAATACAGGGTTAACGGTAGAGTTCTTGGCAATGTGGAGGAGCAGAGAGATCTTGGGGTCTATGTTCATACATCTTTGAAAGTTGCCACTCAAGTGGATAGAGCTGTGAAGAAGGCCTATGGTGTGCTCGCGTTCATTAACAGAGGGATTGAATTTAAGAGCTGTGAGATGATGATGCAGCTGTACAAAACTTTGGTAAGGCCACATTTGGAGTACTGTGTACAGTTCTGGTCGCCTCATTTTAGGAAGGATGTGGAAGCTTTGGAAAAGGTGCGAAGAAGATTTACCAGGATGTTGCCTGGAATGGAGAGTAGGTCTTGCGAGGAAAGGTTGAGGGTGCTAGGCCTTTTCTCATTAGAACGGAGAAGGATGAGGGGCGACTTGATAGAGGTTTATAAGATGATCAGTGGAATAGATAGAGTAGACAGTCAGAGACTTTTTCCCCGGGTGGAACAAACCATTACAAGGGGACATAAATTTAAGGTGGAAGATATAGGAGGGATATCAGAGGTAGGTTCTTTACCCAGAGAGCAGTGGGGGCATGGAATGCACTGCCTGTGGAAGTAGTTGAGTTGGAAACATTAGGGACCTTCAAGCAGTTATTGGATAGGTACATAGATTACGGTAAAATGATATAGTGTAGATTTATTTGTTCTTAAGGGCAGCACGGTAGCATTGTGGATAGCACAATTGCTTCACAGCTCCAGGGTCCCAGGTTCGATCCGGCTTGGGTCACTGTCCGTGCGGAGTCTGCACATCCTCCCCGTGTCTGCGTGGGTTTCCTCCGGGTGCTCCGGTTTCCTCCCACAGTCCAAAGATGTGCAGGTTAGGTGGATTGGCGAATGATAAATTGCCCTTAATGTCCAAAATTGCCCTTGGTGTTGGGTGGAGGTGTTGAGTTTGGGTAGGGTGCTCTTTCCAAGAGCCGGTGCAGACTCAAAGGGCCGAATGGCCTCCTTCTGCACTGAAAATTCAATGATAATCTATGATTAATCTAGGACAAAGGTTCGGCACAACATCGTGGGCCGAAGGGCCTGTTCTGTGCTGTATTTTCTATGTTCTATGTTCTATGTACCGCCACTGTCTGCCATGATGCTCAACGCCTCGAACGACACTCTCTTCCCCACCAAAATCGCCACTCCCGATATTTTGCATCCAAACCCGAATGAAACACCTGCCCTACCCATCCCTTTCTCAACCTTACCTGATCCGCCACCTTCGGGTGCGTCTCCTGAAGCATGGCCACATCCGCCTTCAGCCCCTTCAGGTGCACGAACACCCGGGCCCGCTTGACCGGCCCATTCAGTCCCCTTACATTCCAGGTTATCAGCCGGATCAGGGGGCTCCTCACCCCTCTCCCCCGCCGACTAGCTGTAGCCCTTCCTGGGCCAGCCACATGCCCGTGCCCCCCACACGGCATGTTCCCTACATCGACAGACCCCCCCCCCCGCCCCGACCTCCTCGACCAACTCCAGCTCCCCCTTGGCCATTCCAGCAGCAACCCGGTCCTCCGCCCCCCCCCCACCCCGCCCCCCCCAACCCCACCCAACTAGGTCCCCCCCTAGCTGCATTGTTTCCCCCATTGCACTCCCGTAAGTCTGCTGACCCCGGCCACTCCCGCTGCTCCATCGACACCCCCCAGTGTGGAACCTCCCCTCCCCCCACTTGTCCACCAGCAGGATCTCATCCATTCCACTCCCAGCGCAGGAGAAAAAGCCCGCGCTTCCCAGCTCCGGCCCTGCCCCTTCAGCCCTAAACGCGGGAAAAAGCCCGCGCTTTTCACTCGGCTGGCCCTGCCTCCCCTGGCGCAGCTCCCTTTCCAGGCCCAGTCCCACTATCCCCGACTCAGGCCTCCCCCCCCCCCCCCCCCGCGGGGCCCCATCTCCCCTACCGACCATCCACCCCCCAAGCACACTCCTTATTTTATATTGTCTCTCCATGTTCTTCTTACCAAAATGCATCAACTCCCATGTCTCCACATTGAACTTCATCTGCTGCCTATCTGCCCACTTTATCAACTTGCCCTGTGTGCTTTAAGGCTCGACTCTGTCCTCTTCATAGTTTACAATACTGCCAGGCTTTGTGCTATCCGTAAGCTTTGACAAGCAGCCCCATTGGGTAATGAGAAACAGCCATGACCACCCATGTCTCTGCCACTGCCGCCTTCTCAGTAGCGGCACAAGTTTCCATGAGGGCTGCAGAAGCAAAATGGACCCGTTTCCCGTCATCGTCCTTTCACAGCTGGATGACACCAGGAAGCATCAGCAGCGGCGACAATGGGCAAAGTGGGGTCATAGTGCGCCTGGACATCCGAGGAGACTAGTCAAAGTTTAATGGATTGAAAGGCCATGAGTTGTTTCACACCCCAGAACCATTGTTGGCCTCTCTGCAGGATATTGCTTAAGGGTTCCATGAGCGTGGCCAAACTGGAAATCAGCCTTCCCACATAGTTTCCCATCCCCCCAAAATGTTGAATGTCGGTGATGGAATTCAATTGGGGAAACTCATCAATGGTCTTTGTATCCTGTGGATCGACCTTGACACCATGCCGTTGGGTGAATTGTATCCTGGTGCTGGCGAACTCACACTTGCTGTTCCGCATGAGGCCCACTTCCTGGATAGCCTCTCTTATCCAATGGTCATGTTGCGGCTCTGAAAGAACCATGTGCCAGGATGTTCACCAGGTGGCGGTAATCCCTTTGCCTTCAAGAACTTTCGACAGTACAAGCTGGAATGCCTCAAGGGCAGGCGAAATGCCGGAAGGGAAGTGGGTAAAGAAACGCCTCGAATGTTATGTGTGGTTCAGATCCTAGGATGGTTGGCGTAATATTCATAAAGACCACAATTCACTTTTATATTAAACAAAGCTAAAGATTTATCTACACTACTTAATTGAAATCAACTCTTACTTCTATATAATAAATAATTGACAACACATATACAATCCACACTCATCTACCACTAATCTCAACACTAATACAATAACTATGATTTGCTCCCACTCACACTAGCTTTCTTAGAGTCTGTCTTCGAACCTTCTCCTCAACCCTCTCCCAGAAGGCTTGGCATCGATGATTTATATAGTTCTGCACCCAGCTCCCTCTAATGGTTGATTCGGACATAACATTAACCCTTACAGTTTTGTACATTTCTCATAATGTCACATCCTCCTTTCTTTGAGAAAAAGGTTATAAATTCTGTTTGTAAGATTTTTTTGAATATAACATTAGAGAATTCATTATTTTTTTTTTTACATTCAATAGCAAAAGCTAAATGTCATATCACAGCAGTGATTACGGAATACTAGTTGTTAACGTGTCATTATAAATTCAGCGTATTCGGCAGTTTTCTTGTTATCGGCGATCTTCTTGGTGTTCTTGTTGAAGTGTTCAAATCGTCTTCCATGTTTTCTGGATTTCTTGTTGGCAATGAAGGATTTGAAAAGTCAATGTTGTGGAATATGGCATCCGGAGCGACAATGCTCGGAGTTTGAAATGGAACGTAGTAGTTCTTTATCTTCAATAATGCTCTTCGATTCCTTCGAAACATTGTGCCGTGTTCAGTTTGCACTGGTGCGATCTCTCGTAATACATGTGACCATCCACCATCAGGATTCTGTACTCTGACATAATCTCCTTCTTGTAACGGCGGTAAAGGTTCTAAACGCCTGTTGTAGTAGGCTTGTTGTTTTCTACTTTTGTAACCTTATTCTGTCATGAAGCAGTTGTTCAGCCATATTTGGAATTGTGATTTTTGGTAGAGTCGTATGAATTTTTCTTCCCATCAACATCTGGGCGGGGGCAAACCTGATGACAATGGAGTAGCTCTGTGTGTCAACAGTGCTAAAGAGCAATCTTTGTTGTCATCTAGTGCTTTGCTGAATAGCTTCCTTAACTATTCCGACACCTTTCTCAGCTTTTCCGTTTGATTGGGGGCACAATGGACTTGATGTTATACGGTGGAAATTATAACTTTCCGCAAATTGTGACCATTCCCAGCCGGTAAAACAAGGACCATTGTTGGAAATAACGTTCAATGGAAGTCCATGTCGGGCAAATACAGCAGATTTTGCTGCTCTGATTACTGATCGAGTTGTTGAATGCGTGAGTGTAATAACCTCAGGATAGTTTGAATGGTAGTCAATAATGACTAAATAATCATGTCCTATAAAATAGAATAGGTCCATTCCAACTTTCAGCCATGGATAAGTGGCTACTTCATTTTCTTCAAAGCTTGTTTACATTGTGCAGATTGATGCCTTGACAAATGCTGCCTTCCTGCACATATGGTCCACATCCTTGTTGATCCCAGGCCAGTGCACAGATTGCCTTGCTTGTCTGAGACATTTTTCAATTCCTTGATGCCCTTCATGTATCTGTTCCAAGATGTATTTCCGTTGGCAGGAGGAAATGACTATTCTGTCTCCTTTAAGTAGGAATCCGTTAATCACAGTGAAGACATCTTTGACACTACGAAAACTGGAACAACAACCATTGGGCCATTCTTCTTTCAGGTATGGGATTACCCTTTGGAGTGTTGAGTCCTTCTCTGTCCTTCTCGTATTAGATGTCGCTTGTTGTCAGACACTCGTAGCATTTCTGCAATAAATGAAGCTTGTGCTTCCACAATGTGTACTATTTCTGAAGCCCTGGTATCAACATTATTTGTAGCTCTTGATAAAAATTTGTTCAATTTCACCTTTAAGCGTGACATTTCAATTATTGGTTGTGTGGATCATAGATACATAGATACATAGAACATACAGTGCAGAAGGAGGCCATTCGGTCCACCAACCCACTTAAGCCCTCACTTCCACCCTATCCCCATAACCCAATAACCCTTCCTAACATTTTTGGACACTAAGGGCAATTTTTAGCATGGCCAATCCACCTAACCTGCACGTCTTTGGACTGTGGGTGGAAACCGGAGCACCCGGAGGAAACCCAAGCAGACACGGGGAAACCTTGCAGAGTCCTTACAGACAGTGACCCAGCGGGGAATCGAACCTGGGACCCAGGCGCTGTGAAGCCACAGTGCTAGCCACGTGTGTTACCGTGCTGCCCAAGTCCTTTGAACCATGTTGAGTTTGCTGCCAGCATCCACCCCAAGTAGTGATAATTCATCATTTTCTACTATTTCGAAGTGCTGATGTCGCCATTCTGAACAATGAGACGGAAGGAGCCTCTTGTGGCTATGACATTGCCATTATAGTCAGTTAACTCGACAGGTTGATTTCTTTATTTGTGGTTTACTGTGCTCTTGTCTTAAATCCTTTTCGGTTATTAAATTCACGTGTGCACCTGTCTCTAATTTAAACAGAATTTCAGACCCATTTATATCGATAGTACAGTCCACACTTGAATAATTTTGAAGAGCTGATATATCGGATTGTTATCACAGTCCAGAGCATTAACCCCCGTAATCGTATCGACCATGAAAGTATCTTTCAGTAATACTGGGAGGAATCATCATTATCCGTTTCCTTCATTCTGTATACTCCGAATCTTCCTATAATTGATGGACGATCTTTTAAATGTATTATCTGTTGAGGCTGTTGCAGAATGACACTGTGCTGCAAAGTGATTATATTTGCCACGATTGGAACATTGTTTGCTTTTTGCCGGACAGTTTTATTTACTGTGGCCGTGGCCACAGCGTGCGCACATCTCCCCGCTCGTGATGTCACTTTCAAAATGGCCACCAGCCATTGTGTGCAGTTTTCTGTGCTGCGCCACAGCATTAATGGCAACGGCCACCTTTCCCGATTTTGCGCTTTTTTCATTTGCACAGAACTCCACATATTCAAAGAATGCTTGTTCACTCAGTGTAATTCTCTCAGCGCAGTGCTCTCAGTGCAGTACTCTAAGTGCAGTACTCGCAGTGTAATAATCTCAGTGTATACTGTCAGTGTAATTCTCAGTGTAATATTCTCAGTGCAAGACTCTCAGTGTAATACTCTCAGTGCAAGACTCTCAGTGTATACTCTCAGTGCAAGACTCTCAGTGAAATACTCTCAGTGCAAGACTCTCAGTGCATACTCTCTGTGCAGTACTCACCGTGTATATTCTCAGTGTATATTCTCACTGTAATAGACCCAATGTAACTCTCTCAGTGTAATTCTCTCAGTGCAAGACTCTCAGTGTATACTCTCTGTGCAGTACTCACCGTGTATACTCTCAGTGTAATACTCTCAGTGTAATACTCTCAGTGTAATACTCTCAGTGTAATACTCTAAGTGTAATAGACCCAGTGTAATACTCCCAGTGTAATACTCCCAGTGTAATACTCCCAGTGTAATACTCCCAGTGTAATACTCCCAGTGTAATACTCTCAGTGTAATACTCTCAGTGTAATAGACCCGGTGTAATAGACCCGGTGTAATAGACCCTGTGGTGTAATAGACCCTGTGGTGTAATAGACCCTGTGGTGTAATAGACCCTGTGGTGTAATAGACCCTGTGGTGTAATAGACCTTGTGGTGTAATAGACCCTGTGGTGTAATAGACCCTGTGGTGTAATAGACCCTGTGGTGGTGGAATACTCTCTGTGTAATACTCTCTGTGTAATACTCTCTGTGTAATACTCTCTGCGTAATACTCTCTGCGTAATACTCTCTGCGTAGTACTCTCTGCGCAGTACTCTCTGCGCAGTACTCCCGGCGCGATTCTCCCGGCGCGATTCTCCCGGCGCGATTCTCCCGGCGCGATACTCAGTGTAATAACCACAGTATAACACACTCAATGTAACACTCAGTGTAATTCTCTCAGTGTGATACTCTCAGTGCAGTACTGGATGAACTTTGGATCATCCGGGAGGCAGAGGGGGTGATATAGAAGAGTTACAGGGAGGGAGCCACACCCAAGGTACAGGACAAGAGTAGCTGGGTTAGAGTCAGTGGAAAGAAAATGAGCGGGCAGACGTATACCATTTTGGATGCTGTTGGGGGGGATGACCTACCGGGGGAAGGCCCTAGCAGCCATTTGATCCATTTCTTAAAGGTACTCTCACATGACACTTCCTATAATGAGGCGACCAGAACTGGACACAATATTCCAAGTGTTGTCTAACTAGAGTTTTATAAAGCTGCAGCAAAACCTCGCAACTCAATCCTCCTGTTCATGAAAGCCAACACACCATACGCCATCTTAACAACCCTATCAACCTGGGTGGCAGCTTTGAGGGATCTATGTACGTGGACCCCAAGATCCCTCTGTTCCGCCACACTTCCAAGAATCCTGCCTTTAACCCTGTATTCAGCATTCAAATTCGACCTTCCAAAATGAATCACTTCACCTTTATCAAGGTTAAACTCCATCTGCCACTTCTCAGCCCAGCTCTGCATCCTGTCAATGTCCTGATTTAACCTGCAACAACCCTCAACACTATCTACAACGCACCAACATTCATGTCATCGGCAAACTTACTAACCCACCCTTCCAATTCCTCATCCAAGTTCTTAGATAAAAACCACAAAGAGCAGAGGTCCCAGAACAGATCCTTGTGGTACACAACTGGTCATCGACCTCCAGGCGGAATACTTTCCATCCACTACCACTCGCTGTCTTCTTTCGGCCAGCCAATTCTGTATCCAGACAGCCAAATTTCCCTGTATCCCATGCCCCCTAACTTTCTGAATGAGTCTGCCATGGGGAACCTTATCAAATGCCTTACTGAAATCCATATACACCACATCCACTGCCCGACCTTCATCGATGTGTCTCATCGTATCCTCAAAGAATTCAAAGAAGAGACTTCCGGGAGCGGCTATGCAGAGCTAGGTCGCATATTCGGTAGCTCCCACTTGGAACGGACTTTTGGGCTCTTTTACAGGGCCCCCACGGCATTTGTTTGACATTTCCCGGTGTGGGAAGAAGACTGCAACATTCCCCTGACAGTGTCCCCCTGGAATGTTGTGTCTTTTGGCTACCAGACCCGGCAGAAACAGTAAAGGATTTGGCTTTGGCTGCAGGTTTAGACAAGGGCCTCTTCCAGCATGCAGGCGGGGGAAGGGCAAGCTTAAAGCTGCAATCTGACTTGACTCTATCAAAGGTGAATTCTAGCAGCAGAGGGAACAACTGTGAAAGGATCTACCAAGGCCATTGAAGAAGCAGGGACGAGGTTTCCGGTGGCGGCCATGGAGGAGTAGGTCGCGCATTCGGCAGCTCCCGTCTGGAACTGACTCTCAGACCTTTTTCAGGAGTTTCCATCGACTTTTTAAACGGACCAGAAGTGTAACGGCCAAAGGAGCGGCACTGGAGCAACGGGAGAAGTGAGGGAAAGAAAACAAAATGGCGGCGGCCATGGACAAAGGGGAGCTGCAGGAGTTCATCAAGCGCTGCTTCGAGGAGATGCGCAAGGAGATGTTGGCGCCTATGCTTTCGGCAATTGAAGGACTCAGGATCACCCAGAAGGTCCACGAAGCTAAGATCCAGGAAGTACAGAAAAGAGTTAGTCAGACCGAGGACGAGCTCGTGGGCCTGGCGGTGACAGTGGAGCAGAACGAGGCGCCACACAAGAGGTGGGCGGGAAGACTCGAAGATCTGGAGAACAGGTCGAGGAGAAAGAATCTGCGAATCCTGGGTCTCCCTGAGGGAGTGGAGGGGGCTGATGCCGGGGCATACGCGAGCACGATGCTCGAGGCGATGATGGGCACGAAGGCCCCTTCGAGGCCGCTGGAGTTGGACGGGGCACATCGGGTGCTGGCGAAGAAGCCCCAGGCAAATGAGCCGCCAAGGGCAATGGTGGTGAGGTTCCACCGGTTCACGGGCAGAGAGTGGGTCCTGAGATAGGCCAAGAAGGAGCGGAGCAGTAAGTGGGACAATGCAGAGATCCGAATATACCTGGACTGGAGCACGGAGGTTGCAAAGCGGAGAGCGGGTTTCAACCGGGCCAAAGCGGCGTTGTACCGGAAAGAAGTGAAATTCGGAATGCTGCAGCCAGTGCGACTGTGGGTCACATACAAGGGCCAACACTATTACTTCTAAACGCCTGAAGAGGCGTGGACCTTTGTACAAGCCGAAAAGTTGGACTCTAACTGAGGGTTTGTGAGGGTGGGGGGGGGGGATGTTTTGGGGATTGATGTGTGATGGTTGTTGTATATAGGGGGTCAATCACGCGCAGGGAATGTTACATGGGCTGGGGGAGAGAGACAAGGCCGCGACAGGAGCTGCGCCAGAGGGGGCGGAGCGGGCTTTGGAAAGCGCGCGGTGTTTTCCCGCGCGCGGGAAGAAAGGCGGGAAGGGGAACGAAGGAATGCATATGGATTGGGAGACTCCCACGCGGGGAGGTCAATGGGACGGCGGGGGAAGCCGGGGTCAGCAGGTGTCAGCTGACTTACGGGAGTGACATGGGGGGAGCAAAAAAGCTAGACCGGGGTCTAGCGGGGGAGAGGGGAGGGGGGGAAGGGGGGGGGGGGGAAAGGGTTGCTGCTGTACTGGCCGAAAGGGAATGGGACACAGAAGAGGTGGTCGGGACGGGGATCCCCCCTCTGGGGGACTGGAGGGTGAGGGAGGCGTGGACACGGGACTGGCCCAGAAAAGGAGATGGCTAGTCGGCGGGGCGTGGGGGGGGGGGGGGTGAGAGTCCCTCCAATCCGGCTGATAACGTGGAATGTGAGGGGCCTGAATGGGCCGGTGAAGAGGGCTCGAGTGTTTGCGCACTTAAAGGGACTGAAGGCGGACGTGGCCATGCTCCAAGAGACACACCTGAAGGTGGCGGACCAGGTCAGGCTAAGAAAGGGATGGGTAGGACAGGTATTCCACTCTGGACTGGACGCGAAGAATAGAGGGGTGGCAATATTGGTGGGAAAGCGGGTGTCATTTGAGGCCAAGACTATCGTAGCGGACAATGGAGGGCGATATGTAATGGTGAGCGGTAGGCTGCAAGGGACGTGGGTGGTGTTGGTAAACGTATACGCCCCGAACTGGGATGATGCCGGATTCATGAAGCGCATGTTGGGGCGCATTCCGGACCTGGAGATAGGAGGCCTGATAATGGGAGGGGACTTCAATACAGTGTTGGATCCAGCACTGGACCGCTCCAAATCAAGGACTGGAAAGAGGCCGGCGGCGGCCAATGTACTTAGGGGGTTTATGGATCAGATGGGGGAGTGGACCTGTAGCGCACAATGACTTACGAGAGACGAGAAGTGATGAAGTCGATCCAGGCTTTATTAAACGATGCTTGTCCCCAGCAGCTCAGCAACAGAATGAAGCTGCGGGGAGAAGCTCGGGTTCTTATACTCCGCCTTCAGGGCGGAGCCAGGAGTCGGCAGCCAACCAGGACCCGGGATCTGTCAGCCAATAGCATCTCGGCTTCACAGTCCCACATGACCCCTAATACATACCACCACAGGACCCATGGCGGTTTGCAAGGCCGCAGGCCAGGGAATTTTCTTTCCTCTCCCATGTACACAAAGCCTACTCCCGGATAGATTTCTTTGTTCTGGGTAGGGCGCTCAACCCGAGGGTGGAAGGGACGGCGTATTCGGCTATAGCCGTTTCGGACCATGCCCCGCACTGGATGGAACTGGAGCTGGGAGGGGAGAGGGACCAACGCCCGTTGTGGCGGCTGGATGTGGGACTGCTGGCGGACGAGGTGATGTGTGGGAAGGTGAAGGGGTGTATCGAAAGGTACTTGGAGGCCAACGACAATGGGGAGGTGCGGGTGGGGGTGGTATGGGAGGCGTTGAAGCCGGTGATCAGGGGAGAGCTAATTTCCATTAGGGCTCATAGGGAGAAGACAGAGGGTATGGAAAGGGAGAGGTTAGTGGGGGAGATTTTGAGAGTAGACAGGAGATACGCAGAGGCCCCGGAGGAAAGATTACTTGGGGAAAGACGACGGCTCCAGACGGAGTTTGACCTGTTGACCACAGGGAAGGCGGAGGCACAGTGGAGGAAAGCGCAGGGGGCGACCTAAGAGTATGGGGAAAAGGCTAGTCGGATGCTGGCACACCAGCTCCGTAAGAGGATGGCAGCGAGGGAAATAGGGGGAGTCAAAGATGGAAGGGGAGCCACGGTTCGGAGTGCGACGAAAATAAACGAGGTATTCAAGGCCTTTTATGAAGAGCTGTACAGATCCCAGCCCCCAGCGGGGCAAGAGGGGATGAGACGATTCCTAGATCAGCTGAGATTCCCAAGGGTGGAGGAGCAAGAGGTGGCTGGTTTGGGGGCACCAATTGGGTTGGAGGAGCTGAGCAAGGGTTTGGGGAGCATGCAGGCGGGGAAGGCCCCGGGACCGGACGGATTCCCGGTGGAGTTCTACAGACCTGTTGGTCCCGCTACTGGTGAGGACCTTTAATGAGGCAAGAGAGGAGGGGACCCTGCCCCCGACAATGTCGGAAGCGACAATTTCTTTGATCCTAAAGCGGGACAAGGACCCACTGCAATGTGGATCGTACAGGCAGACCTCGCTCCTCAATGTGGATGCAAAGTTGCTGGCAAAAGTGCTGGCCACGAGGATCGAGGACTGTGTTCCGGGGGTAATCCACGAGGACCAGACGGGATTTGTAAAGGGCAGGCAACTAAACACCAATGTGCGGCGGCTCTTAAATGTGATAATGATGCCATCGGAGGAGGGAGAGGCGGAGATAGTGGCAGCTATGGACGCGGAGAAGGCCTATGACCGAGTAGAGTGGGAGTACCTCTGGGAGGTGCTGCGTAGGTTTGGGTTCGGGGTAGGGTTTATCAATTGGGTTAAGCTCCTTTACAGAGCCCCGATGGCGAGTGTAATGACGGACCGGCGAAGGTCGGAGTACTTTCGACTGTACCGAGGGACGAGGCAGGGGTGCCCCCTGTCCCCCCTGTTGTTCGCATTGGCGATCAAACCATTGGCCATGTCATTGAGGGAGTCTAATAAATGGAGGGGGGTGGTCTGAGGGGGAGAAGAGCATCGGGTGTCGCTATATGCGGATGACCTGTTGCTGTACGTGGCGGATCCAATGGAGGGGATGGTGGAGGTCATGCAGAGACTCTAAGGGAGTTTGGGGACTTTTTGGGCTATAAGCTCAATGTAGGGAAGAGTGAGCTCTTTGTATTACAGGCAGGGGACCAAGAAAGAGGGATAGGGGACCTACCGCTGAGGAGGGCGGAGGGGAGCTTTCGGTATCTGGGGATCCAGATAGCCAGGAGTTGGGGGACCCTACATAAACTGAATCTGACGAGGTTGGTGGAGCAAATGGAGGAGGATTTCAAAAGATGGGACATGTTACCGCTCTCGCTGGTGGGTAGAGTGCAGTCGGTCAAAATGGTGGTCCTTCCAAGGTTTCTGTTTGTGTTTCAGTGCCTTCCCATCGTGATCACTAAGGCCTTTTTTAAGAGAGTAGGCAGGAGTATTATGGGGTTTGTGTGGGCGAATAAGACCCCGAGAGTAAGGAGAGGGTTCCTGGAACGCAGTAGGGACCGAGGAGGGTTGGCGCTGCCAAACCTGGGGAGCTACTACTGGGCAGCAAATGTGGCGATGATCCGCAAGTGGGTTATGGAGGGGGAGGGGGCGGCATGGAAGAGGATGGAGATAGTGTCCTGTAAAGGAACGAGCCTGGGGGTGTTGGTGACGGCACCGCTGCCGCTCTCGCCGACAAAGTATACCACGAGCCCGGTGGTGGCGGCAACGCTAAGGATCTGGGGCCAGTGGAGACGGCACCGGGGTGCAATGGGAGCATCGGTGTGGTCCCCGATCAGGGATAACCACCGGTTTGTCCCGGGGAAGATGGACGGGGGGTTCCAGAGCTGGCATCGGGCGGGGATTGGAAGAATGGGGGACCTGTTCATCGACGGGACGTTTGCGAGCCTAGGGGCACTGGAGGAGAAATTCGAGTTACCCCCGGGAAATGCCTTTAGATATATGCAGGTGAGGGCTTTTGTGAGGCGACAGGTGAGGGAATTCCCGTTGCTCCCGGCACAAGAAGTTCAAGATAGGGTGATCTCGGGTGTATGGGTCGGGGAGGGCAAGGTGTCGGAAATACACCAGGAGTTGAAAGAAGAGGGGGAAGCGCTGGTAGAAGAGTTGAAGGGTAAATGGGAGGAGGAGCTGGGGGAGGAGATAGAGGAAGGTCTGTGGGCTGATGCCCTAGGTAGGGTTAATTCCTCCTCCTCGTGTGCCAGGCTCAGCCTGATACAATTTAAGGTGGTCCACAGAGCGCACTTGACGGGGGCGAGGTTGAGTAGGTTCTTTGGGGTGGAGGACAGATGTGGAAGGTGTTCAGCGAGTCCGGCGAACCATGTCCATATGTTTTGGTCATGCCCGGCACTGGAGGCGTTCTGGAGAGGAGTGGCGGGAGCAATATCTCAGGTGGTGAAAGTCCGGGTCAAGCCAAGCTGGGGGCTAGCAATATTTGGAGCAGTGGACGAACCGGGAGTGCAGGAGGCGAAAGAGGCCGGCATTCTGGCCTTTGCGTCCCTAGTAGCCCGGCGAAGGATCTTGCTAATGTGGAAGGAGGCGAAGCCCCCCAGCCTGGAGGCCTGGATAAATGATATGGCTGGGTTCATAAAGTTGGAGAGGATTAAGTTCGCCTTGAGGGTCTGCGCAGGGGTTCTACAGGCGGTGGCAACCGTTCCTAGACTATCTTGCGGAGCGTTAGAGGAAGGTCGGTCAGCAGCAGCAGCAGCAGCAACCTTGGGAGGGGGGGAAACGTCCTGGGAGGGGGGGGAAGGGGGGACTGCCTGGGAGGGTGGATGAGCAAGAGATAACATGAAGGGTTGGGGAAACTGGCACGTACGGGTGAGGGCCAGTTTACAAAGCTGTGTAAATATATCATTTTGCCATGTATATATCTTGCTCTGCGCGATTTCTCGTTTTTTTTTGTTACGAGGAGGGGGGGTTATTGTTTGTAAGGGAGAAAAATTGTGTTAAAAAACTTTAATAAATATATTTTTTTTAAAAAAATAATTCAAAGAAAAGGCTTGTGAGGCATGACCTGCCCTTCACAAAGCCATGCTGACTATCTTTAATCAAACTATGTTTTTCTAAATAATCATAAATCCGATCTCTCAGAATCCTTTCCAATATTTTGCTCACCACAGACGTAAGACTGATGGGTCTGTAATTCCCAGGGATTTCCCTATTCCCTTTCTTGAACAGGGGAACATTCGCCTCCCTCCAATCATCCGGTACTACTCCAGTGGAGAGTGAGGACGCAAAGATCATCGCCAACGGCGCAGCAATCTCCTCCCTCACTTCCCGTAGTACCCTTGGGTATATCCCGTCAGGCCCAGGGGACTTATCTCTCCTGCTGCTTTTCAAAATTTCCAGCACATCCTCCTTCTTAATATCAACCTGTTCGAGTCTATTAACCTGGTTCACACTGTTCTCATGAGCAACAAGGTCCCTCTCTCTCGTGATTACTGAAGCAAAGTATTCACTTAGGGCCTCCCCCATCTCCTCAGACTCTAAGCACAAGTTCCCTCCACTATCCCTGATCGGCCCTACTCTCACTCTGATCATCCTCTTATTTCTCACATAAGTGTCAAACGCCTTGGGGTTTTCCCTAATCCTCCCAGCCAGGGCTTTTTCATGGCCCCTTCTAGCTCTCCTCAGTCCATTTTTGAGTTCCTTCCTGGCTACCTTGTAACCCTCAGAGCCGAGTCAGATCCCTGCTTCCTCAACCTTATGTAAGCTTCCTTCTTCCTCTTGACTAGAAGCTCCACTTCTCTTGTTATCCAAGGCTCCTTCACTTCCCATTCCTTCCTCGTCTCAGTGGGACAAAACTATTCAGCACTCGCAGCAAGTGCTCCTTAAACAACCCCCACATTTCCCCAAGAACAATTGTTCCCACTTTATGCTCCTCAGCTCCTGTCAAATAGCAGTATAATCTCCCCTCCCCCAATTAAATACCTTCCCATACTGTCTGTTCCTATCCCTCTCCATGACTATGGTAAAGGCCAAGGAGTTGTGGTCACTGTCACTGAAATGCTCTCCCACCGAGACATCTGACACCTGACCTGGTTCGTTGCCGAGCATCATTTCCAATATGGCCTCCCCCCTAGTCGGCCTATCTACATATTGAGTCAGGAATCCATCCCGTACACACCGGACAAAATCTGCTCCATCCAAACCATTTGCACTAAGGAGGCTCCAGTCAATATTAGGGAAGTTGAAGTCACCCATGACAACAACTCTGTTACTTCTGCACTTTTCCAAGATCTGCCGCCCAATCTGTTCCTCAACCTCTCTCCTCTGGTTCCCGTTCCCCTGCCAAACTAGTTTAAACCCTCCCGAAGAGCTCTAGCAAACCTCCCACCCAGGATATTGGTGCTCCTCCAGTTTAGGTGCAATCCCTCCTTCATGTACAGGTCCCACCTTCCCCAGAAGGTATCCCAATGATCCACAGATCTGAAGCCTTCCTTCCTGCACCAGCCCTGTAGCCACGTGTTCAGCTGCACTCGCTCTCTGTTCCTTGCCTCACTTGCACGGTAGCAATCCTGAGATCACTCCTCTGCTTGTCCTGCTCTTTAGTTTCCAACCTAACTCCCTGAAATCACATTTTAGATCCTCATCCCTTTTCTTAGCTGTGTCGTTGGTGCCTATGTGGACCACGACTTCTGGTTGCTCCCCCTCCCCCTTAAGAATCCTGTAGACTCGATCCGGGACATCCCTGGCCCTGGCACCCGGGAGGCAACATACTTTCTGGGAGTCTTGTTCGCGACCACAGAATCTCCTATCCATTCCCCTAACCATTGAGTCTCCTCTCACTGTTGCTTTTATATTCGCCCCCCCTTCCCTTCTGAGCCCCAGAGCCAGACTCAGAGCCAACACACACAAAAACAAAAACACACACACAAAAACAAAAACACACACACACACTCAAAAACAAAAACACACACAAAAATAAAAACACACACACAAAAACAAAAACACACAAAAACAAAACCACACACACAAACAAACACACACACACAAAAACACACACAAAAACAAAAAACACACACACAGAAAAACAAAAACACAAACAAAAACAAAAACACACGCACAGAAAAACAAAAACAAACAGCAAAAACAAAAAACACACACACACACAAAAAGACACACACACAAAAACAAAAAACACACGCACAAAAACAGTATGTAGATTGTCCGACCAGAGGAGGGGCAATATTGGATTTAGTACTTGGTAATGAACCAGGGCAAGTGATAGATTTGTTAGTGGGGGAGCATTTTGGAGATAGTGACCACAATTCTGTGACTTTCACTTTAGTAATGGAGAGGGATAGGTATGTGCAACAGGGCAAGGTTTACAATTGGGGGAAGGGTAAATACGATGTTGTCAGACAAGAATTGAAGTGCATAAGTTGGGAACATAGGCTGGCAGGGAAGGACACAACACACACAAAAACAAAAACACACACGCACAGAAAAACAAAAACACACACAAAAACGAAAGCTCAAACACACACACAAAAAAACAAAAACACACACGAAAACAAAAACACACACACAGAAAAACAAAAACACACACAAAAACAAAAGCTCAAACACACACACACAAAAAGAAAAAACACAAATACACACAAAAACACAAACACACACAAAAACAAACACACACACAAAACAAAAACACACACAAAAACAAACACACGCACAAAAACAAACACACACACAAAAACAAAAACACACACAAAAACAAACAAACACGCACACACAAAAACAAAAACACAAACAAAAACAAACACACACACAGAAAAACAAAAACACACACAAAAACAAACACACACAAAAACAAATACACACACAAAAACAAAAACACACACACACAAAAACAAACACACACACAAAAACAAACACACACAAAAACACACACAAAAACAAATACACACACAAAAACAAAAAACACACACAAAAACAAAAACAAACACACAAAAACAAACAGACACACAGAAAAACAAAAACACAAACATAAACAAAAACAAAAACACACGCAAAAAACAAAAAACACACACACACACAAAAACACACACACACAAAAACAAAAAACACACACACACAGAAAAACAAAAACACACACAAAAACAAAAACACACACACCCACAAAAGCACTCACACCCACAAAAACATAAACACACACAAAAACAAAAACACACACGCACAGAAAAACAAAAACACACACAAAAACAAAAGCTCAAACACACACACAAAAACAAAAACACACACAAAAACAAATACACACACAAAAACAAAAAACACACACACAAAAACAAAAACACACAAAAACAAAAACACACACACAGAAAAACAAACACACACACAAAAACAAATACACACACAAAATGAAAAAACACAAACACACACAAAAACACACACACAAAAACAAACACACACACAAAACAAAAACACACACAAAAACAAACACACGCACAAAAACAAACACACACACACAAAAACAAAAACACACACAGAAACAAAACACACACACACAGAAAAACAAAAACACACACAAAAACAAAAGCTCAAACACACACACAAAGAAAAAACACAAACACACACAAAAACACACATACAAAAACAAACACACACACAAAAACAAAAACACACACAAAAACAAAAGCTCAAACACACACACACACAAAAAAACAAAAACAAACACACACACAAAAACAAAAACACACACAAAAACAAAAACACAAACACACACACAAAAACAGAAACTCACACACACACTCAAAAACAAAAACACACACAAAAATAAAAACACACACACAAAAACAAAAACACACAAAAACAAAACCACACACACATAAAAACAAACACACACACACAAAAACACACACAAAAACAAAAAACACACACAGAAAAACAAAAACACACACAAAAACAAAAGCTCAAACAAACACACATAAAAACAAAAACACACACAAAAACAAACACACACACAAAATCAAATACACACACAAAAACAAAAAACACACACACACACAAAAAGACACACACACAAAAACAAACACACACACACAAAAACAAAAACACACACACACACTCAAAAACAAAAACACACACAAAAACAAAAACACACACGCACAGAAAAACAAAAACACACACAAAAACAAAAGCTCAAACACACACACACACAAAAAAACAAAAACAAACACAAAAACAGACACACACACAAAAACAAAAACACACACAAAAACAAAAACACAAACACACACACAAAAACAAAAACTCACACACACACTCAAAACAAAAACACACACAAAAATAAAAACACACACACAAAAACAAAAACACACAAAAACAAAACCACACACACATAAAAACAAACACACACACACAAAAACACACACAAAAACAAAAAACACACACAGAAAAACAAAAACACACACAAAAACAAAAGCTCAAACAAACACACATAAAAACAAAAACACACACAAAAACAAACACACACACAAAATCAAATACACACACAAAAACAAAAAACACACACACACACAAAAAGACACACACACAAAAACAAACACACACACACAAAAACAAAAACACACACACACACTCAAAAACAAAAACACACACAAAAACAAAAACACACACGCACAGAAAAACAAAAACACACACAAAAACAAAAGCTCAAACACACACACACACAAAAAAACAAAAACAAACACAAAAACAAACACACACACAAAAACAAAAACACACACAAAAACAAAAACACAAACACACACACAAAAACAAAAACTCACACACACACTCAAAACAAAAACACACACAAAAATAAAAACACACACACAAAAACAAAAACACACAAAAACAAAACCACACACACATAAAAACAAACACACACACACAAAAACACACACAAAAACAAAAAACACACACAGAAAAACAAAAACACACACAAAAACAAAAGCTCAAACAAACACACATAAAAACAAAAACACACACAAAAACAAACACACACACAAAATCAAATACACACACAAAAACAAAAAACACACACACACACAAAAAGACACACACACAAAAACAAACACACACACACAAAAACAAAAACACACACACACACTCAAAAACAAAAACACACACAAAAATAAAAACACACACACAAAAACAAAAACACACAAAAACAAAAAACACACACAGAAAAACAAAAACACAAACAAAAACAAAAACACACGCACAGAAAAACAAAAACACACACAAAAACAAAAGCTCAAACAAACACGCATAAAAACAAAAAGACACACAAAAACAAACACACACACAAAAACAAATACACACACAAAAACAAAAAACACACACACACAAAAAAAGACACACACACAAAAACAAACACACACACACAAAAACAAAAACACACACAAAAACAAAAACACACACGCACAGAAAAACAAAAACACACACAAAAACAAAAGCTCAAACACACACACACACAAAAAAACAAACACAAAAACAAACACACACACAAAAACAAACAGACACACACAAAAACAAAAACACACACACACAAAAAAACAAAAACAAACACAAAAACACACACAAAAACAAAAACACAAACACACACACAAAAAGAAAAACACACACAAAACAAAAACACACACACACAGAAAAACGAAAACACACACGAAAACAAAAAAACACACAAAAACTAAAACACACACAAAAACACACACACAAAAACAAAAACACACACACACACTCAAAAACAAAAACACACACAAAAATAAAAACACACACACAAAAACAAAAACACACAAAAACAAAACCACACACACACAAACAAACACACACACACAAAAACACACACAAAAACAAAAAACACACACACAGAAAAACAAAAACACAAACAAAAACAAAAACACATGCACAGAAAAACAAAAACACAGACAAAAACAAAAGCTCAAACAAACAAACACAAAAACAAAAACACACACAAAAACAAACACACACACAAAAACAAATACACACACAAAAACAAAAAACACACACACACACAAAAAGACACACACACAAAAACAAAAAACACACGCACAAAAACAGTATGTAGATTGTCCGACCAGAGGAGGGGCAATATTGGATTTAGTACTTGGTAATGAACCAGGGCAAGTGATAGATTTGTTAGTGGGGGAGCATTTTGGAGATAGTGACCACAATTCTGTGACTTTCACTTTAGTAATGGAGAGGGATAGGTATGTGCAACAGGGCAAGGTTTACAATTGGGGGAAGGGTAAATACGATGTTGTCAGACAAGAATTGAAGTGCATAAGTTGGGAACATAGGCTGGCAGGGAAGGACACAAGTGAAATGTGGAACTTGTTCAAGGAACAGGTGCTACGTGTCCTTGATATGTATGTCCCTGTCAGGCAGGGAAGAGATGGTCGAGTGAGGGAACCATGGTTGACAAGAGAGGTTGAATGTCTTGTTAAGAGGAAAAAGGAGACTTATGTAAGGCTGAGGAAACAAGGTTCAGACAGGGCATTGGAGGGATACAAGATAGCCAGGAGGGAACTGAAGAAAGGGAATAGGAGAGCTAAGAGAGGGCATGAACAATCTTTGGCGGGTAGGATCAAGGAAAACCCCAAGGCCTTTTACACATATGTGAGAAATATGAGAATGACTAGAGCGAGGGTAGGTCCGATCAAGGACAGTAGCGGGAGATTGTGTATTGAGTCTGAAGAGATAGGAGAGGTATTGAACGAGTACTTTTCTTCTGTATTTACAAATGAGAGGGGCCATATTGTTGGAGAGGACAGTGTGAAACAGATTGGTAAGCTCGAGGAAATACTTGTTAGGAAGGAAGATGTGTTGGGCATTTTGAAAAACTTGAGGATAGACAAGTCCCCCGGGCCTGACGGGATATATCCAAGGATTCTATGGGAAGCAAGAGATGAAATTGCAGAGCCGTTGGCAATTATCTTTTCGTCCTCACTGTCAACAGGGGTGGTACCAGGGGATTGGAGAGTGGTGAAGGTCGTGCCCCTGTTCAAAAAAGGGACTAGGGATAACCCTGGGAATTACAGGCCAGTTAGTCTTACTTCGGTGGTAGGCAAAGTAATGGAAAGGGCACTGAAGGATAGGATTTCTGAGCATCTGGAAAGACACTGCTTGATTAGGGATAGTCAGCATGGATTTGTGAGGGGTAGGTCTTGCCTTACAAGTCTTATTGAATTCTTTGAGGAGGTGACCAAGCATGTGGATGAAGGTAAAGCAGTGGATGTAGTGTACATGGATTTTAGTAAGGCATTTGATAAGGTTCCCCATGGTAGGCTTATGCAGAAAGTAAGGAGGCATGGGATAATGGGAAATTTGGCCAGTTGGATAACGAACTGGCTAACCGATAGAAGTCAGAGAGTGGTGGTGGATGGCAAATATTCAGCCTGGATCCCAGTTACCAGTGGCGTACCTCAGGGATCAGTTCTGGGTCCTCTGCTGTTTGTGATTTTCATTAATGACTTGGATGAGGGAGTTGAAGGGTGGGTCAGTAAATTTGCAGACTATACGAAGATTGGTGGAGTTGTGGATAGTAAGGAGGGCTGTTGTCGGCTGCAAAGAGACATAGATAGGATGCAGAGCTGGGCTGAGAAGTGGCAGATGGAGTTTAACCCTGAAAAGTGTGAGGTTGTCCATTTTGGAAGGACAAATATGAATGCGGAATACAGGGTTAACGGTAGAGTTCTTGGCAATGTGGAGGAGCAGAGAGATCTTGGGGTCTATGTTCATACATCTTTGAAAGTTGCCACTCAAGTGGATAGAGCTGTGAAGAAGGCCTATGGTGTGCTCGCGTTCATTAACAGAGGGATTGAATTTAAGAGCTGTGAGATGATGATGCAGCTGTACAAAACTTTGGTAAGGCCACATTTGGAGTACTGTGTACAGTTCTGGTCGCCTCATTTTAGGAAGGATGTGGAAGCTTTGGAAAAGGTGCGAAGAAGATTTACCAGGATGTTGCCTGGAATGGAGAGTAGGTCTTGCGAGGAAAGGTTGAGGGTGGTAGGCCTTTTCTCATTAGAACGGAGAAGGATGAGGGGCGACTTGATAGAGGTTTATAAGATGATCAGTGGAATAGATAGAGTAGACAGTCAGAGACTTTTTCCCCGGGTGGAACAAACCATTACAAGGGGACATAAATTTAAGGTGGAAGATATAGGAGGGATATCAGAGGTAGGTTCTTTACCCAGAGAGCAGTGGGGGCATGGAATGCACTGCCTGTGGAAGTAGTTGAGTTGGAAACATTAGGGACCTTCAAGCAGTTATTGCATAGGTACATAGATTACGGTAAAATGATATAGTGTAGATTTATTTGTTCTTAAGGGCAGCACGGTAGCATTGTGGATAGCACAATTGCTTCACAGCTCCAGGGTCCCAGGTTCGATCCGGCTTGGGTCACTGTCCGTGCGGAGTCTGCACATCCTCCCCGTGTCTGCGTGGGTTTCCTCCGGGTGCTCCGGTTTCCTCCCACAGTCCAAAGATGTGCAGGTTAGGTGGATTGGCGAATGATAAATTGCCCTTAATGTCCAAAATTGCCCTTGGTGTTGGGTGGAGGTGTTGAGTTTGGGTAGGGTGCTCTTTCCAAGAGCCGGTGCAGACTCAAAGGGCCGAATGGCCTCCTTCTGCACTGAAAATTCAATGATAATCTATGATTAATCTAGGACAAAGGTTCGGCACAACATCGTGGGCCGAAGGGCCTGTTCTGTGCTGTATTTTCTATGTTCTATGTTCTATGTACCGCCACTGTCTGCCATGATGCTCAACGCCTCGAACGACACTCTCTTCCCCACCAAATTCGCCACTCCCGATATTTTGCATCCAAACCCGAATGAAACACCTGCCCTACCCATCCCTTTCTCAACCTTACCTGATCCGCCACCTTCGGGTGCGTCTCCTGAAGCATGGCCACATCCGCCTTCAGCCCCTTCAGGTGCACGAACACCCGGGCCCGCTTGACCGGCCCATTCAGTCCCCTTACATTCCAGGTTATCAGCCGGATCAGGGGGCTCCTCACCCCTCTCCCCCGCCGACTAGCTGTAGCCCTTCCTGGGCCAGCCACATGCCCGTGCCCCCCACACGGCATGTTCCCTACATCGACAGACCCCCCCCCCCCCCGCCCCGACCTCCTCGACCAACTCCAGCTCCCCCTTGGCCATTCCAGCAGCAACCCGGTCCTCCCCCCCCCCCCCACCCCGCCCCCCCCAACCCCACCCAACTAGGTCCCCCCCTAGCTGCATTGTTTCCCCCATTGCACTCCCGTAAGTCTGCTGACCCCGGCCACTCCCGCTGCTCCATCGACACCCCCCAGTGTGGAACCTCCCCTCCCCCCACTTGTCCACCAGCAGGATCTCATCCATTCCACTCCCAGCGCAGGAGAAAAAGCCCGCGCTTCCCAGCTCCGGCCCTGCCCCTTCAGCCCTAAACGCGGGAAAAAGCCCGCGCTTTTCACTCGGCTGGCCCTGCCTCCCCTGGCGCAGCTCCCTTTCCAGGCCCAGTCCCACTATCCCCGACTCAGGCCTCCCCCCCCCCCCCCCCCCCCCCCCCCGCGGGGCCCCATCTCCCCTACCGACCATCCACCCCCCAAGCACACTCCTTATTTTATATTGTCTCTCCATGTTCTTCTTACCAAAATGCATCAACTCCCATGTCTCCACATTGAACTTCATCTGCTGCCTATCTGCCCACTTTATCAACTTGCCCTGTGTGCTTTAAGGCTCGACTCTGTCCTCTTCATAGTTTACAATACTGCCAGGCTTTGTGCTATCCGTAAGCTTTGACAAGCAGCCCCATTGGGTAATGAGAAACAGCCATGACCACCCATGTCTCTGCCACTGCCGCCTTCTCAGTAGCGGCACAAGTTTCCATGAGGGCTGCAGAAGCAAAATGGACCCGTTTCCCGTCATCGTCCTTTCACAGCTGGATGACACCAGGAAGCATCAGCAGCGGCGACAATGGGCAAAGTGGGGTCATAGTGCGCCTGGACATCCGAGGAGACTAGTCAAAGTTTAATGGATTGAAAGGCCATGAGTTGTTTCACACCCCAGAACCATTGTTGGCCTCTCTGCAGGATATTGCTTAAGGGTTCCATGAGCGTGGCCAAACTGGAAATCAGCCTTCCCACATAGTTTCCCATCCCCCCAAAATGTTGAATGTCGGTGATGGAATTCAATTGGGGAAACTCATCAATGGTCTTTGTATCCTGTGGATCGACCTTGACACCATGCCGTTGGGTGAATTGTATCCTGGTGCTGGCGAACTCACACTTGCTGTTCCGCATGAGGCCCACTTCCTGGATAGCCTCTCTTATCCAATGGTCATGTTGCGGCTCTGAAAGAACCATGTGCCAGGATGTTGACCAGGTGGCGGTAATCCCTTTGCCTTCAAGAACTTTCGACAGTACAAGCTGGAATGCCTCAAGGGCAGGCGAAATGCCGGAAGGGAAGTGGGTAAAGAAACGCCTCGAATGTTATGTGTGGTTCAGATCCTAGGATGGTTGGCGTAATATTCATAAAGACCACAATTCACTTTTATATTAAACAAAGCTAAAGATTTATCTACACTACTTAATTGAAATCAACTCTTACTTCTATATAATAAATAATTGACAACACATATACAATCCACACTCATCTACCACTAATCTCAACACTAATACAATAACTATGATTTGCTCCCACTCACACTAGCTTTCTTAGAGTCTGTCTTCGAACCTTCTCCTCAACCCTCTCCCAGAAGGCTTGGCATCGATGATTTATATAGTTCTGCACCCAGCTCCCTCTAATGGTTGATTCGGACATAACATTAACCCTTACAGTTTTGTACATTTCTCATAATGTCACATCCTCCTTTCTTTGAGAAAAAGGTTATAAATTCTGTTTGTAAGATTTTTTTGAATATAACATTAGAGAATTCATTATTTTTTTTTTTACATTCAATAGCAAAAGCTAAATGTCATATCACAGCAGTGATTACGGAATACTAGTTGTTAACGTGTCATTATAAATTCAGCGTATTCGGCAGTTTTCTTGTTATCGGCGATCTTCTTGGTGTTCTTGTTGAAGTGTTCAAATCGTCTTCCATGTTTTCTGGATTTCTTGTTGGCAATGAAGGATTTGAAAAGTCAATGTTGTGGAATATGGCATCCGGAGCGACAATGCTCGGAGTTTGAAATGGAACGTAGTAGTTCTTTATCTTCAATAATGCTCTTCGATTCCTTCGAAACATTGTGCCGTGTTCAGTTTGCACTGGTGCGATCTCTCGTAATACATGTGACCATCCACCATCAGGATTCTGTACTCTGACATAATCTCCTTCTTGTAACGGCGGTAAAGGTTCTAAACGCCTGTTGTAGTAGGCTTGTTGTTTTCTACTTTTGTAACCTTATTCTGTCATGAAGCAGTTGTTCAGCCATATTTGGAATTGTGATTTTTGGTAGAGTCGTATGAATTTTTCTTCCCATCAACATCTGGGCGGGGGCAAACCTGATGACAATGGAGTAGCTCTGTGTGTCAACAGTGCTAAAGAGCAATCTTTGTTGTCATCTAGTGCTTTGCTGAATAGCTTCCTTAACTATTCCGACACCTTTCTCAGCTTTTCCGTTTGATTGGGGGCACAATGGACTTGATGTTATACGGTGGAAATTATAACTTTCCGCAAATTGTGACCATTCCCAGCCGGTAAAACAAGGACCATTGTTGGAAATAACGTTCAATGGAAGTCCATGTCGGGCAAATACAGCAGATTTTGCTGCTCTGATTACTGATCGAGTTGTTGAATGCGTGAGTGTAATAACCTCAGGATAGTTTGAATGGTAGTCAATAATGACTAAATAATCATGTCCTATAAAATAGAATAGGTCCATTCCAACTTTCAGCCATGGATAAGTGGCTACTTCATTTTCTTCAAAGCTTGTTTACATTGTGCAGATTGATGCCTTGACAAATGCTGCCTTCCTGCACATATGGTCCACATCCTTGTTGATCCCAGGCCAGTGCACAGATTGCCTTGCTTGTCTGAGACATTTTTCAATTCCTTGATGCCCTTCATGTATCTGTTCCAAGATGTATTTCCGTTGGCAGGAGGAAATGACTATTCTGTCTCCTTTAAGTAGGAATCCGTTAATCACAGTGAAGACATCTTTGACACTACGAAAACTGGAACAACAACCATTGGGCCATTCTTCTTTCAGGTATGGGATTACCCTTTGGAGTGTTGAGTCCTTCTCTGTCCTTCTCGTATTAGATGTCGCTTGTTGTCAGACACTCGTAGCATTTCTGCAATAAATGAAGCTTGTGCTTCCACAATGTGTACTATTTCTGAAGCCCTGGTATCAACATTATTTGTAGCTCTTGATAAAAATTTGTTCAATTTCACCTTTAAGCGTGACATTTCAATTATTGGTTGTGTGGATCATAGATACATAGATACATAGAACATACAGTGCAGAAGGAGGCCATTCGGTCCACCAACCCACTTAAGCCCTCACTTCCACCCTATCCCCATAACCCAATAACCCTTCCTAACATTTTTGGACACTAAGGGCAATTTTTAGCATGGCCAATCCACCTAACCTGCACGTCTTTGGACTGTGGGTGGAAACCGGAGCACCCGGAGGAAACCCAAGCAGACACGGGGAAACCTTGCAGAGTCCTTACAGACAGTGACCCAGCGGGGAATCGAACCTGGGACCCAGGCGCTGTGAAGCCACAGTGCTAGCCACGTGTGTTACCGTGCTGCCCAAGTCCTTTGAACCAAGTTGAGTTTGCTGCCAGCATCCACCCCAAGTAGTGATAATTCATCATTTTCTACTATTTCGAAGTGCTGATGTCGCCATTCTGAACAATGAGACGGAAGGAGCCTCTTGTGGCTATGACATTGCCATTATAGTCAGTCACTCGACAGGTTAATTTCTTTATTTGTGGTTTACTGTGCTCTTGTCTTAAATCCTTTTCGGTTATTAAATTCACGTGTGCACCTGTCTCTAATTTAAACAGAATTTCAGACCCATTTATATCGATAGTACAGTCCACACTTGAATAATTTTGAAGAGCTGATATATCGGATTGTTATCACAGTCCAGAGCATTAACCCCCGTAATCGTATCGACCATGAAAGTATCTTTCAGTAATACTGGGAGGAATCATCATTATCCGTTTCCTTCATTCTGTATACTCCGAATCTTCCTATAATTGATGGACGATCTTTTAAATGTATTATCTGTTGAGGCTGTTGCAGAATGACACTGTGCTGCAAAGTGATTATATTTGCCACGATTGGAACATTGTTTGCTTTTTGCCGGACAGTTTTATTTACTGTGGCCGTGGCCACAGCGTGCGCACATCTCCCCGCTCGTGATGTCACTTTCAAAATGGCCACCAGCCATTGTGTGCAGTTTTCTGTGCTGCGCCACAGCATTAATGGCAACGGCCACCTTTCCCGATTTTGCGCTTTTTTTCATTTGCACAGAACTCCACATATTCAAAGAATGCTTGTTCACTCAGTGTAATTCTCTCAGCGCAGTGCTCTCAGTGCAGTACTCTAAGTGCAGTACTCGCAGTGTAATAATCTCAGTGTATACTGTCAGTGTAATTCTCAGTGTAATATTCTCAGTGCAAGACTCTCAGTGTAATACTCTCAGTGCAAGACTCTCAGTGTATACTCTCAGTGCAAGACTCTCAGTGTAATACTCTCAGTGCAAGACTCTCAGTGTATACTCTCTGTGCAGTACTCACCGTGTATATTCTCAGTGTATATTCTCACTGTAATAGACCCAATGTAATTCTCTCAGTGTAATTCTCTCAGTGCAAGACTCTCAGTGTATACTCTCTGTGCAGTACTCACCGTGTATACTCTCAGTGTAATACTCTCAGTGTAATACTCTCAGTGTAATACTCTCAGTGTAATAATCTCAGTGTAATAGACCCAGTGTAATGCTCCCAGTGTAATACTCCCAGTGTAATACTCCCAGTGTAATACTCCCAGTGTAATACTCTCAGTGTAATACTCTCAGTGTAATAGACCCGGTGTAATAGACCCGGTGTAATAGACCCTGTGGTGTAATAGACCCTGTGGTGTAATAGACCCTGTGGTGTAATAGACCCTGTGGTGTAATAGACCCTGTGGTGTAATAGACCCTGTGGTGTAATAGACCCTGTGGTGTAATAGACCCTGTGGTGTAATAGACCCTGTTGTGTAATAGACCCTGTGGTGGTGGAATACTCTCTGTGTAATACTCTCTGTGTAATACTCTCTGTGTAATACTCTCTGCGTAATACTCTCTGCGTAATACTCTCTGCGTAGTACTCTCTGCGCAGTACTATCTGCGCAGTACTCCCGGCGCGATTCTCCCGGCGCGATTCTCCCGGCGCGATTCTCCCGGCGCGATTCTCCCGGCGCGATTCTCCCGGCGCGATTCTCCCGGCGCGATTCTCCCGGCGCGATACTCAGTGTAATAACCACAGTATAACACACTCAATGTAACACTCAGTGTAATTCTCTCAGTGTGATACTCTCAGTGCAGTACTGGATGAACTTTGGATCATCCGGGAGGCAGAGGGGGTGATAGAGAAGAGTTACAGGGAGGGAGCCACACCCAAGGTACAGGACAAGAGTAGCTGGGTTAGAGTCAGTGGAAAGAAAATGAGCGGGCAGACGTATACCATTTTGGATGCTGTTGGGGGGGATGACCTACCGGGGGAAGGCCCTCGCAGCCATTTGATCCATTTCTTAAAGGTACTCTCACATGACACTTCCTATAATGAGGCGACCAGAACTGGACACAATATTCCAAGTGTTGTCTAACTAGAGTTTTATAAAGCTGCAGCAAAACCTCGCAACTCAATCCTCCTGTTCATGAAAGCCAACACACCATACGCCATCTTAACAACCCTATCAACCTGGGTGGCAGCTTTGAGGGATCTATGTACGTGGACCCCAAGATCCCTCTGTTCCGCCACACTTCCAAGAATCCTGCCTTTAACCCTGTATTCAGCATTCAAATTCGACCTTCCAAAATGAATCACTTCACCTTTATCAAGGTTAAACTCCATCTGCCACTTCTCAGCCCAGCTCTGCATCCTGTCAATGTCCTGATTTAACCTGCAACAACCCTCAACACTATCTACAACGCACCAACATTCATGTCATCGGCAAACTTACTAACCCACCCTTCCAATTCCTCATCCAAGTTCTTAGATAAAAACCACAAAGAGCAGAGGTCCCAGAACAGATCCTTGTGGTACACAACTGGTCATCGACCTCCAGGCGGAATACTTTCCATCCACTACCACTCGCTGTCTTCTTTCGGCCAGCCAATTCTGTATCCAGACAGCCAAATTTCCCTGTATCCCATGCCCCCTAACTTTCTGAATGAGTCTGCCATGGGGAACCTTATCAAATGCCTTACTGAAATCCATATACACCACATCCACTGCCCGACCTTCATCGATGTGTCTCATCGTATCCTCAAAGAATTCAAAGAAGAGACTTCCGGGAGCGGCTATGCAGAGCTAGGTCGCATATTCGGTAGCTCCCACTTGGAACGGACTTTTGGGCTCTTTTACAGGGCCCCCACGGCATTTGTTTGACATTTCCCGGTGTGGGAAGAAGACTGCAACATTCCCCTGACAGTGTCCCCCTGGAATGTTGTGTCTTTTGGCTACCAGACCCGGCAGAAACAGTAAAGGATTTGGCTTTGGCTGCAGGTTTAGACAAGGGCCTCTTCCAGCATGCAGGCGGGGGAAGGGCAAGCTTAAAGCTGCAATCTGACTTGACTCTATCAAAGGTGAATTCTAGCAGCAGAGGGAACAACTGTGAAAGGATCTACCAAGGCCATTGAAGAAGCAGGGACGAGGTTTCCGGTGGCGGCCATGGAGGAGTAGGTCGCGCATTCGGCAGCTCCCGTCTGGAACTGACTCTCAGACCTTTTTAAGGAGTTTCCATCGACTTTTTAAACAGACCAGAAGTGTAACGGCCAAAGGAGCGGCACTGGAGCAACGGGAGAAGTGAGGGAAAGAAAACAAAATGGCGGCGGCCAGGGACAAAGGGGAGCTGCAGGAGTTCATCAAGCGCTGCTTCGAGGAGATGCGCAAGGAGATGTTGGCGCCTATGCTTTCGGCAATTGAAGGACTCAGGATCACCCAGAAGGTCCACGAAGCTAAGATCCAGGAAGTACAGAAAAGAGTTAGTCAGACCGAGGACGAGCTCGTGGGCCTGGCGGTGAGAGTGGAGCAGAACGAGGCGCCACACAAGAGGTGGGCGGGAAGACTCGAAGATCTGGAGAACAGGTCGAGGAGAAAGAATCTGCGAATCCTGGGTCTCCCTGAGGGAGTGGAGGGGGCTGATGCCGGGGCATACGCGAGCACGATGCTCGAGGCGATGATGGGCACGAAGGCCCCTTCGAGGCCGCTGGAGTTGGACGGGGCACATCGGGTGCTGGCGAAGAAGCCCCAGGCAAATGAGCCGCCAAGGGCAATGG